>NC_079442.1:14208032-14383032 GCF_903798145.1 Danio aesculapii
TTGACACATGGCAGATAATTAGGTTTGTTAGGTCTTACCTTCCTGACTCGTCATCCCTCCTTTTTGCTTCATACAAAAAAATCTATCAGAAGGCATGCTTAGTAAGATCACCATCATATTGTTTAAACTTTAGTTTTGTCCACTTGCAAAACAAAAAAGGCTGTTATGCTGGTTTTAAAACGCATAAGCGGCGCGTAACAAGCAGCCTGCTTTTTTGGTGCGCATGTTTATACCGGGACTCTCAGAAGAAGAGCAGCGCGCGCGAGATGAGCGTGTGCGAGAGGCACGCGTGTTCTCTGCGCACACGCGGAGATGCGCCAGTTTGCTTTTTGATTACATTGCTTTCACCAGCGTTGGTTCGGTTGCACATAAAGAATAACGTCTTTATTTCGGAAGTACCACTCTTAATAAATACACCTGCATATAAAGTAAATCATTTCTCAATGCATTTACTGGGGCACTGGATATTTTTACTGGGGCACGTGCCCCAGTGAATTGGGTCTAGCGATGCCCCTGTGTCAAACTTTTCAGCCTGTGACCAGTGACTCATGACCCCCTGTATCATAAATGGTCACACTTTATATTGACGGTCTGTTTGTTGAATCTAAGTTACATTGTATCTACATGCCAACTAATTCTCATTAGATTATAAGTAGACTGTTAGGTTGGAGTTGGGGTTAGGGTTAGAGTAAGTTGACATGTACTTGAAAAGTTTCTTATAGTCAGTTAAATGTTTGTTGAGGGAGCATATAAACAGATATCAAGCAGACTAGACTGTTAATACTCAAATGGACCATCAAAATAAAATTTCCTAATAAATAAACTTTGTGTGAAAAGGTGCACACACACCAATAGGACTATGTAAACACAAGCATACTGACAAAAAAGCAACAGTCTAACAATTATATAATGTTTTATAGACATTTACAGTATTATTTTGTTAAATTTCAATATTAAACTCACCTGATGAGACTGGTGGGCACAATGTTTGGAGCTCAGCAAGTCCATTCTGAGTTTATTTTTAGAGACCACCACTTAGAGAACATTCTCCACATTCAGGTTGACCACAAGTCCAAAGATATGCGGTATAGGTGAATTGGATAAGCTAAATTGTCAGTAGTGTATGTGTGTGAATGAGTGTGTATGGATGTTTCCCATTGATGGGTTGCAGCTGGAAGGGCATCCGCTACGTAAAGCATATGCTGGATAAGTTGGCGGTTCATTCTGCTGTGGCGACCCCAGAATAATAAAGGGACTAAGCCGAAAAGAAAATGAATGATTGAATGAAGTAACTAGGCTAAATTTGATTTAAATCAATTAAAATAAAAAAAAGTATTATTCAAATTTTTTGGGCATTTTTTTTTTGTGTGCATTTGGGTGGGTATTGGACAGCTTTTGGGCTGGAAAAAGTCAGCTGGCAACACGGCCCCTCATTGTCTTGCGACACCCACTTTGGGAACCACTGACCTAGAACACTGCCACAAAAACTCACCAATGGCCAGAAAACGTCTCTCAAATGGCAAGATATTTCATCAATGACAAGGAATGAGTTAATTTACATGACCAACCCACACTATATATAGTTTTAAACTACTAAAAATGTCAATACAAGTACTTTGGTAAGCTTTTTCAACTTCAAAAGCTGTCAGACTAGAGATCAAGGTCCCAGAATTCAACTCGAAATCTCAAACAAAAAGAAACACCAATGAATCATGAGCCAACCGTTAATTAAAGGATATTTTACAGTGCAGTCAGAAACCTAAATAGGATGACTACGTAACTTGAACAAAATCTCTTTTTAATAACGACTCTTGCCCTCATGCACAGAGCTGTAATTATTTATTAGTTAATCTGCTTTCCGCATTTCCACTTTTGTTGAATACGCACCGCTAGCATCACATCTACACAATTACTGTAGCTGAGTGAGTGTTGGCTTATTGATCTCCGGCTTTAAGCCTAATGAAAACAACTGTACTGAATAGTGCGTACAATGTTTCTAATCCGCATTTCTCCTCCTCCGCTTCTCTCTTTTATCAGAAGTATCATATCAATCACATCCTTTCTTATTGCCCGGGGCTCTTCTCTTTTCCTGTATCCTGTCTAACACGATCGCACCTTCTGTCTTTCATAGACACGCACACACACACACTTTTGTTTTCTAGTATCCATGATGAATTACACTTTTAGCTCTGTGTTTTTGTTCAGCCTCGGTGTCATTAAATTTGAATGCGTCTCTATCAGCAACGAGATGGATATATAGAGAGCATTGTGAACCAAGGTGCAGTCTGTGATCTGTGAAGGGCACTTCAAGCTGAGCTGACTAGGGGAGGAATAATCTATGGCGCAGAGAGAGAGAGAATGACTGATGGATCTTTGGCTGTAATTAACACATCTTTTATAATCAGGTCTTCTCATTTGCCAGCATCAATCGCAGGGGGGGGAGCACTTCATCGCAGTGTGACGTATAAAATCTTGTTCTCCATTTATTATATATATATATATATATATATATATATATATATATATATATATATATATATATATATATATATATATAGCTTTTTTTCAAGCACATCTGCCTCTCACTAGGTGGACATGTTGAACTTCAGGATCATTAGTCACATGTAAGAGGTCAAGGTCTGCTGGGTTAGCATGGTCTGTTTGGTCCCTGCTGGTTTGTGCGGTAACTGCGCCATCTGGCAGCATAAAGCCTTTTAATCCACTGGTGGTAAGGGATGAATTCTCATTATGTAAACAACATTTTTTGAGGTTTAACACCTACTTTACAAATTTGTACAAATTATTCATTTCAGAGATCACCGGTTAGTCCTATTTGTAGTTATCCGGACAATAATAAAAGGGCTGTTTTTAAAGCATATTTTCATGGCATTAACAAACACACATAAATTTGATAAGACGTTTATATATGATAAAAATCCTGGTGACACTTTTCTAAATATCTACTTGAATGAATTTGTTTCATAAAATAATAATAATAATAATCTGCAGTCATTGGAAGCAAGACAGTCTAGTAGAATGTGTTTTACAGTAAGAGAAATGATCAAATCTAGTGTTAAAATGTATTAAAGGGCACCTACGACGGAAATCAATTTTTGGAGGCTGTTTGGATGGAACTGTCTGTATGTATAGTGTGTCCACTGACATATTGGAGTGATATAAACACAACAAGTCTCTTTTTTAAACTTTCCTGAAGTTAAAATAGGACCCAAATCCTAGTGATTTTGAGGCCCACCTCAAGTCTAAGAAGCAAAGCATTAGAAATTTTTTTATTTATTTATTTATTTATTTATTTATTATTTTTGAGAGAGAGAGTACAGTTAGTGGTATAGCCAGTAAGGCAGTTACAGAATAGGAAGGAAAGTGGAGACTAAATAGTTGAGTTTTTAGTCGTTTCTTGAAGACAGCAAGTGACTCTGCTGTTCTGATGTAGTTAGGGAGTTCATTCCACCAACTGGGCAGATTGAATGCGAGAGTTCGGGAAAGTGATTTCTTCCCTCTTAGGGATGGAACCACGAGGCGACGCTCATTCACAGAACGCAAGTTTCTGGAGGGCACATAAATATAAAGCATTTTTAAAACAGAGCATGTTTATAATAACAACTGGAAAATGTCAATTTTTATCCAGTGTTGGGAAGGTTACTTTGGAAATGTAGTAGATTAAGGATTACAAATTACCCTATTTAAAATGTAATAAGTAGTGCACCTTTTCAGCTACTTTATAAATGTAATGTAACTGATTACATCTGATTACTTTTTGATTACTTTAAATTTCTAATGGATTTTCCAACTAAATCATTTTCAAGCATTTATACCAAGCATGTGTGACCTTACAGTAGCTCTGTTTACTGTTAGTCTTTCATCCCTTGTATTAAGATTATATTATTTAATTTTAAAGTACAGCCACCTCAAAACCAGACCTTATAACAAAAACATTGTTTACTGTTGTCACAAAATCCAAATTTTGCCTATTGTATGTATATATATATATATATATATATATATATATACAGAGTTGTATAAAGTACTAGAGACCCAGACTTAAGTAAAAGTACAAGTACTCTATCAAAAAGTGACTTGAGTAGAAGTAAAAGTGCTCTTTAAGCACCATACTTAAGTGGAAGTACTAAAGTATTCAACATTTTTTGTACTTAAGTATTGCAAGTAGTTTATTTCAAAATTTACTACTCAAGTACTGAAAGTAAAAGTACAAGTATTGTGTAATGTAGTTATTAAAGAATGCAGTCAAAAGACATCATATTGTTTTGTTTATTTTAAATCTCTTTTTGGGGGCACGTCATTAAGCAGAACGAAAAGAAACATGACTTACAATACTGTTTTTCTCTCACGCTTGAACCACAGATCTGACAGATTATAACAGCTTTAACACACACCTTTCAAAGTTGTGTGTCACAAAAACAGTCCATAATCCACTCAAAACGCTATTGAAACCCATTTTCGGAGCACAATTTACTGGTTGTGAACGCTGTAAACGAACGTTCTAATTCACTTGATTTTGATTTTATTGTAAAAAAAGAAAACGTGTATATTACTGTGTTAAATGAAAATCTGAAATATTTTATGGCTTATGGCTATGATTTAGTATTCAAAAATGTTTCATTTTGATTGTTTTAATTAAACTGGTCTTAAACTTCATATTTTTATAGTATATTTATTCATTCTGGTACTTTTACCATAAACCAACATCTCAACCATTTGGTAGAGGCTGATATTTTAGAAATTATGGGATGTGTTGGGGGAAAATGTATTGATTGTGTTAACTAGCGACATTAGGAGTTAAGAAATGCAATAAATAAAAAAATTCTATTGGTTTTTTTCTTGGTGTGGCAGTTAAATGGTTACTTGTAATACAATTGTGTCCTTTAATACAGCAGTAAGATATATGAACTGTACCCTTAATTTGACCTGCTCAAAGAAAACACTCTTTCTGAATGTATCAAACAAAACTCATGCACAGAAGACAGCATGAGCATTTATAGCAAATAAACTAATGTAAATTTTCTCCCGCCTGCTTTTTAAATGCTGACAGGCGAGGTCTTACACCCCTTTGACTGGTTATTGTCTTCACCTTCTCAACAGAAAGGGCTGCTATCGGCTTTAGAAATGAAAGCGTTGTTCACTGATGGCGGGAAGAACAGCCGCGGTTACAGTCTATGTATGTATAATACGCGGTTATCACAGGTAATCTATAAAGTTACCTCACAAACAGGCCAGCGGGTCAAATGTCCAAAGTGAGAGAGGCAGAGATGGAGTCTCACAACATTTCTCTGTAGTAGTGAAATAGCGGCTCGTGTGCTGTGCCGCCTTCACTCGCCCTCGCGCCTCCGTCCTTTGCCATAGTATTGCGACACCGCACATAGGAGATAAATGACGTCAGTACGTAATAACCCGTTATGATCTATTACTGAACCGATATCGACCATTTTGACACCTCTAGTAACGAGTAACGAAGCAGCTCATAAAAAATCTATCGGAGTAAAAGTATTAAACTCATCGAAAATATGTACTTAAGTAAAAGTGGAAGTAGGAGAAAAAAACAATACTCCAGTAAAGTACAGATACTGCCTTTTAGTACTTAAGTACAGTAGTGAAGTAGTTCTACTGCGTTACTATACATCTCTGTATATATATATATATATATATATATATATATATATATATATATATATATATATATATATATATATATATATATATATATATATATATATATATATATTTACAACACTCTGTAAATCAATTTCACTACATAGTATTATTGGTAACTACCATGAACTAATAGTACTTACCATAAAATACTGTAGCCTATACTACAGTAAACTTTATATATATATATGAGGGACCTCCTCTCCCTCAGTCATCTTTCCATCAAGCAAATTTCTTGTGTTAGCCTAATTGGTTGGCGACGTCACCGACTAGAGCAAGAGATAGCAGTAACACACCAAAAAGTTTGTTGTCAACCACCGAAAAACAGGTAGAAGAAGAAATCGTCAATCTCACCATCATATGGATTTACTTTCATCGGCTAGACACCAGCCTCACAACTTTGTGAATGTCAGTGCCGTCACTTATTGATCCTCGATCGGTAAATGTAGCTTGTGTGGGCGCTACTGTGCTACTTGACTAATAAAATAGCTTCGCTACTAAAAAGCTATTTGAGCGACGCTGCCACCACACTACTCAGAAATGTAGTTAAGCTGAAAGCATCACTACCTGTAAAGAAAATTTAGATGTAACCCCATTTGTAATCTTTAACATTTTCATAAGTAACTGTAATTTAATTACACATTTTTTCCCAGTAACTGTAACGAATTACTGTGACATTTATTTTGTAATTAAATTACGTAAAGCCGTTACATGTAACTAGTTACTCCCCAACACTGTTCTTTACCGCTATAATTACCACAGCTTCATGGTGTCACTAAACTCTAATATGCGTGGTTAATTGTGTGTGTACAGTATTTGTCTGAGACTCATAATTTCAAAAAGGCTTAAATAAAACCCACCACAAATACATGAAATAAACTTATTTGGTATTTTTGACAAATGAGCTGTATTTCAGCTTCATCCGTGTCTGTATCTATCACTGACTGCTGTTTATCTGAGGTGACACCAAAGTCTTATCTTACATCTTGTAAAAGGGATAAAATAGGTGCCCTTTAATAATATGTTTAATATTTCAGGTTGTTCATTTATTAATTTTCTTTTCGGCTTAGTCCCTTTATTAATCCGGAGTCGCCACAGCGGAATCAACCACCAACTTATCCAGCACATGTTTTACGCAGCAGATGCTCTCCCAGCTGCAACCCATCTCTGGGAAACGTCCATACACACTCACTCACACTCATATACTACGGACAATTTAGCCCACATGCAAACTCCACACAGAAACGCCGAATAACCTAGCCGAGGCTCGAACCAGCGACCTTCTTGCTGTGAGGCAACAGCACTACCTACTGCGCCACTGTGTTGCATTTCAGGTTGTTTTTTATACAATTTATTATTCATGTATCCTATTTCTCTTGCCGCTTATTTAAAACGTAAGCATTGAGGAAATGTCTGATCTCTGAAGGCGTTCCTACATTCGTCCAATCTGTGATCACATTTTCAAAACTCAAAACACAGTTAGCACAACATTTGTCTGTTATGAACATTAAGACGAATCATGTTGTTTTCACACAATATTTAGTCAATTAACACATTTCTAAAATGCTTACATTTTTTTCGGATAAGCTTACCCCTTAATTATCTAAATTTTGAATATTTATTATCCTTTTTTTTCTAAATGCTTGAAGACAGCACAACAGAAAAGAAAAGTAAACTACAGGAATCGAGTTTGAGACCCCTGAATTAAGCCCTGGCAACACCTATATCTGTGCTAGGTAGCACTTCAACAACCCCATACAGCCCCTGAGGGACCATTACAGTTTCTTTGTGGTACAAACGGAATCAACGATTTTGTGAACTGTTCCACCTCTAGTCTGTTGAATGTGTGGAGCAGGGAACTGACTACAGATGGCTGTTGTCTTGTCAGTGAAGAAAGTATCAAAATCAACAGCTGATAAAGAGGTGGTGTACGAAAAAGAAGGACAAAGCAGTGAATTAAAGAAGAGCTCGGGGGAGTCTGAAGTGCTGTTGATCTTGTTGTGGTAATGAGTTTTGGCAGTATTGATCATGGTGGTTGAGAAAGATGCCGGAATAGCTTGATACCTGTTCAATGCTGTAGCCTTGTGTTCATGAAGGACATTTACACTGGCCTGGTGGACAGAGGACATTAAGAGCATTCTGTTGCACCAATACTGACAGTATAATGACTGTACACTCATTATTGAGGTGCTTTTGGAATTCAATGTGTGCATTCAATATTTTCAGACACCATCTATCTCCAACAGATCTTTAAAAATAACTTTTTTTCCCACCAAAAAATGCATATCAGAAAATAAGGTAGGCCTACTCAATTCCTCTCAGACATGTTAAGATAAGCAAATCAAATGTTCAGCAAGCACTGTGTTGTTTTCCATTTAGTATTTGATAAAATCCTCATCTGAAATTTTCAGAAGTGCCTACAGTATTGAAAGCATATATTAGGCTCTATTTAAAGCATATCACACAAGGTGGTGATTTACCAGAGTGTTTATTCCTTAAAAATATCAGTTGAATGCGAGGCACAATAAAAAAAGGCTACTATTATGAAAACATGTGGTATGAGATACAACACTTTTCCAGAAATCAGCTCAGTAAACATACATTAATAATTAGTAACTAACAGTGGTGTAAAGTAACTAATTACAAATACTCTAATTACTGTAATTGAGTAGTTTTTCTCAAAAACTGTAATTTACGAAGTAGTTTAAAAATGTGTACTTTCACTTTCCCTTGAGTACATTTTTAGTGCAGTATTGGTCTTTTTACTCAACTACCTTCCGTCAACCTGCAGTCACTACATTATTTTTTTCTTGTCTATGGAGATTAGAAAAATCAGTCCTGTGTTTCCCGTCCAATCAAATAGCACATAGAAGGTAATTCACAGCATAATAAACTACTTCAAGACATGTGCGCTTTACATTGCAGCAAACTGTTTGGAAGCATTAAAAGTGTCCAAGAAGTCGTCGTTATGGGGGTGCTGCATTTTGTTTGGAAATGAAAATCAAGTTGATGTCAGAACTCAACGACAGGTTGACGTCAATGTCCAACGTTCAACCTAAAATCCACCTAATATCAACTTCTAATGATGTTACAGCTTGATGTTGTGTCGACGTTACCACTATGACGTCTATCAGATGTTGGATTTAATTGTCATAACTGATGAATAAATGTCAGTATTTGATGTCAATATGATAATTGTTTTAAGATGTTTGCTCGACATTGGATTTTGGTCACTTTCTAACAGCCTAAAATCGACCAAATATCAACATCATTTGACGTCGTTATTGGATGTCAAAATAACATTGTCCTTAGACGCTGGCTAGACATTATATTTTGTTCACCTGACATCACAACCTAAATCTAACCTAATATTAACATCATATGACATTGTGTGCCTTCTGGGCAATAACTAAATGCACTACAGAATGTTACGTTTATACACATACACAAATGACATGTAAATGCATCAGCTTTTAACAGCATAATACTCGATACTCATGAGTACTTTTAAAAGGGCGACTTTTTACTCATACTTTAAGTAATATTTACAGCAGGTACTTTTACTCTACTCACACTACATTTTTAGGCAAGTAATGGTACTTTTACTCAAGGATGATTTTTCAGTACTCTTTCCACCACTGGTAACCTACAATAAATGGTTCCACAGCATATAGTTCCTTAATAAGTGCTGTGTTATCAATTGATTCAATGATTACATTATTCACCCATAATAAGTCATTTGTCACCACCTAATGGCGTTTAAGCATCTAACGTGTTAAATTATTAAAAATCCCCCCACAAAAAAAAATCTGTCTGAAATGTGTGAACGCTGACAAGCAAAGTGATGTAAATTGAAGGCTACAAGAACAGTTTACAAGAGCAGTAGAGCTTACCTTGTTTTCTCTATATACAGTTACACTGTGTAGGTATACACTCACCGGCCACTTTACACTGTACACTTGCTAGTAGCGGGTTTGAACCCCCTTTTGCCTTCAGAACTGCCTTAAAGCTTCGTAGCATAGATTCAACAAGGTACTGGAAAATTCCTCAGAGATTTTGGTCCTTATTGACATGATAGCATCACGCAGTTGCTGCAGATTTGTTTAAGAAACCAGATGATTTGTGCTTTATGGCACATTATCCTGCTGGAAGTAGCCATCAGAAGATGGGTACACTGTGGTCATAAAGGGATGGACATGGTCAGCAACAATACTCAGGTAGGCTGTAGCGTTGATATAATGCTCAATTGGTAGCTACTAAAAGGCCCAAAGTGTGCCATGAAAATATCCCCCCACCATTACTCCACCACCAGCCTGGACCATTGATACAAGGCAGGATGGATCCATGCTTTCATATTGTTGACACCAAATTCTGACCCTACCATCCGAATGTTACAGCAGAATTCAAGATTTATCAGACCAGGCAACGTTTTTTCAATCTTCTATTCTGCAATTTTGGTGAGCCTGTGCGTAGTTTCCTGTTCTTAGATTACAGGAGTGGCACCCGATGTGGTCTTCTGCTGTTATAGCCGATCTACATCAAGATTGGACGTGTTGTGCGTTCAGAGATGCTCTTCTGTAGACCTCGGTTGTAACAAGTGGTTTTTTGAGTTACTGTTGCCTTTCTATCAGCTGGAAACTTTCTATCAGCTGATCATTCTCCTCTGACCTCTGGCATCAACAAGGCATTTGCGCCCACAAAATTGCCACTCACTGGATATTCTCTCTTTTTCGGACCATTCTCTGTAAACCCTAGAGAGGGTTGTGTGTGAAAATCCCAGTAGATCAGCAGTTTCTGCAATACTCTGACCTCCCATGTGGCACTAACAACATTGCCACATTCAAAGTGACTTAAATCATCTTTCTTCCCCATTCTGATGCTCTGTTTGAACTGCAGCAGGTTGTCTACGGTTTACATGCTGAATACTAAGTGTCAAAATATGTTTTGTACATACAATGCATTTGATAAAACAGCAATAGTCTAAATTAAAAATATAACAATATGATAAAACCTTTCAGTGTTATTCAGCGATATTTCAACTGAACTATATGTTATTTTTTAGAGATTACACAGACTAATTTACTATAGGCCTATGCCTAAAAACAATAGTAACTGGATGCAGCCTTTATGATGGAAGCTGAGATTGTATCTCTCAGAAATCTATAAAAATCTATACTCAAGTAAAAGTACTTGCAGAAATGTTTACTCAAGTGAAAGTAACAATCTTAAAAGTTACTTGAGTAAGAGTAAAAAAGTCTCTTATGAAAAATTTCTCAAGTAAATAGTTACTAGTTACTTTTCATTTTAAATACAGTTGAAGTCAAAATTATATGCCCTCTGTGATGTTTAACAGATTCAGGAAATTTTCACAGTATTTCCTATATTGTTTCTTCTGGTGAATGTCTTGCTTGTTTTATATCTGCTAGAATAAAATGAGTTTTTAATGTTTTTAAAACCATGTTAAGGTCAACATTAGTTGGCCACATAAGGAATATTTTTTTAGTGTCTACAGAACAAACCATTGTTAATGATTTGCCTATTACCGTAACTTGCCGAATTAACTTGGTTAAGCCTTTAAATGTCATTTTAAGCCGAATACTAGTATGTTGAAAAATATCTATAGTCAAATATTATGTGCTGTCATCAAGGCAAAAATAAAAGTAACTAGTTATTAGTTATCAGTTATTAAAACTATAGAAATGTTCTGATAAAATCTTTCTGTTAAACAGAATTTGGTGGAAAATATACGGGGGGAGGGAGGGCTAACAATTCTGACTTTATATATACACTACACACCAAAAGTTTAGACAAACCTTCTCATTCAAAGAGTTTTCTTTATTTTCATGACTATGAAAATTGTAGATTCACACTGAAGGCATCAAAACTATGGATTACCACATGTGGAATTATATACATAACAAAAAAAAGTGTGAAACAACTGAATATGTCATATTCTAGGTGCTTCAAAGTAGCCACCTTTGCTTTGATTACTGCTTTGCACACTCTTGGCATTCACTTGATGAGTTTCAAGAGGTAGTCACCTGAAATGGTTTTCACTTCACAGGTCTGCCCAGTCAGGTTTAATATGCAGGATTTCTTGCCTTATAAAAGCTCATCAAGAGAATGCCATACATGTGCGCAAAGCAGTAATCGAAGCAAGGTGGCTACTTTGAAGCACCTAGGACATGACATATTTTCAGTTGTTTCCACACGTTGTGTATATAATTCCACATGTGTTAATTCATAGTTATATATATATATATATATATATATATATATATATATATATATATATATATATATATATATATATATATATATACAAACATATATATATATATATATATACATATATATATATGCATATATATATATATATATATGTTTGTGTATATATATATATATATATATATATATATATATATATATATATATATATATATATATATATATATATATATATATATATATATATATGTGTGTGTGTGTGTGTGTGTGTGTGTGTGTATAAACACAATTTTTATGTTAAAAATGATTTTTAAATGTTATATTTTTAATGGTTAACAGTGTGAATGACATGTACATGGCTATAGCCTGATTATAATTAGTTATTCCATTAAAAAAAAGCTATTTCTTTTGTTATTGTTTTTTTTTTTTTTTTTTGGTTGGAGTTGGAATCAAGGCTGGCATCGCATTATCAAATTATCAAACTATTCTTGTTGACATCTTGGAGTGAAAACATAGACTGAACTTGAGCCCGAGAGATGACATGGTCTGATAAACTCACTGCACAGACAACGTGACCGTCCTGCTCGGAACCGCAGACAGCGACATGGCTTGACCACAGTATAAACTGGTTGTTGCTAGATCGGATACGTTTGCGGCCGGAAGTTATGAGTTAACTATTTCTGTTATTTATTAAATTTCAGGTTTATTGTATTTTATTAAGGTCTACTCCCACCCCAACCCTATGCCCAACCGTCACAGTAACGTAAAAACAGTAATTGTACCGAGTATTATTTATGTTATCTATTAAATTACCCAATAAATGTTCAGCAAATATATAAAAAAATAAAAAAATCAAAGTTGCTATTATTTATTTACTCAAAATACAGCGTTACAGGGACCCAAATGCTTTACTAAATTATTATTTTTTATTATTGTTATATTCTACAGTGCTTCACGGAAATCGCACACTGGACCTTTAAGGTGATTCAATATGGCGGCGCGGTGACGTTGCTGTGGTTACCATAGTCCGAGGCATTCTAAAATAGAACGTGTTCGAAAAACGTTCGATGGTGAAGGGAAACTGTATTGAGTGTTTGACCATCGCATGGCGGTATGTAAAGATTTCTCTAAAAGTATCATTTTAGGTTATTATATATGGTTGTTTCAGCGTGGTTTTGCTGAAGGAGACTAAAGATTTTCTCTCGGTCATATGGTTTCAGATTATTATATTTCTTCACGTATTTTTTCGGTTTAGTTAGACTGTCGATTGTAATGTTACTGAGTGTTGGTTGTAACTAGAGATTGTTATATTGTCGACGTGTCAAATGTAGGATTTTGAATATTTATTTTTATTGTAGTTTGTGTAACTTTATCCTTTTTAATAGCCTATTTATAATCGTAGAATGCCATTTGTTATGTTGTATGTTTGGTAGACCAATAGGTACAAATTTGTTGGTATGCTTCATTTGTATATTGTTATCTTGTTTAACATTTGCAGATTTTTACTTGCTATATTGTCAGATACATTTATTTGTTGTATTTGTATGCTGTCAGCTTTAACACATGTTGAATAAGTCTATTTGCAGAGAGATTGTCTGCTGTTGTATTATTTATTTGTAATTTATGCTTTCGACCTGTTCAACATTTGTATCTTTTTATTGTTATTTGCTCTATTTAGTTTTACTATTTATTGTAACACATTGATCTATTCTAAGTCATTGTCATCTTCTAGAGTATTTATAGCTGTGAAATGTTATTTGTTAGTGTTAGAATAGTATCAGACTGGAGACAATGGTAGATGAAACTTCTAAAGAATGTTATTAAGATGAATTAATGACTTGATATCTTTCTATTGTATTTTGCAGATTGGAATGAAGAAAAAAGGGAATCACACACCTGAGCAATGACTGGAAATTTATGGTCATTATTTAAAACAAAAAAAAATCCTTCCAAGATGAAGCGTGTGGTGGTTGGTATATAGTTAGATAGGTCTGTGTGTGGCTTTTTCAGGTAATGGAGAGAGAGCAGGCAGAAGAGGGAGACTCACAAGAGCATCGATGGACATTTATCTGAAACAGAGCTGGTAGGACTCTGTTGGTGCTGTCTTTGTCTTTTGCAGGTTGGAGTGGTGAAGAAGGAGACTCACAAGGGGAACGCTGAGATATACTTAAACACCTGAAGCTCAGCAAACAGGTAGAACTGCTTGAACAGACTAAACAATGGAGTTAGTTTCCTAAGAAAAGTATTGAGATTATTTAAAGACTTGATATCTTTCTCTTTGGCAGATTGGCATGGCGCATGTGGAGAAACAGAAACACACTTCAATAATGACAAGTACATCATAATCTATTAGGTACTGCCTTAAAATTTAAAGTTGAATCAAATTAACGTTATAAAACTTTTAAATTGTATATTTAAATTTTTACAGACAGATGGTTGGGTGTTTCCTTCAGATAGACAGAGATAAATACAATATTTGTTTGTTTGTATGCTTCATTTGTATATTGGTCTCACTTAACATTTGCAGATTGTTATTTGCTATATCATCAGATAAATGTATCCGTTACAATGTATTTGTATGCTGTCAGCTTTAACACATTGCATTATACTGTAAGTCTATTGACAGAGAGATTGTTTGCTGTTGTAATATTTATTTGTAATTTATGCTGTCGGCCTGTTCAACATTTGTAGCTTTTTATTGTTATTTTGTTCTATTTTCAGTTTTTCCTATTAATTGTAACACATTTATCTATTCTAAGTCTATAGATTGTCATCTTGTAGAGTATTTATTTATAGCTGTGAAATATTATTTGTTAGTGTTAGAACAGAATCAGTGTGGAGACAATGGTAGATGAAACTTCTAAAGAATGGTGTTAAGATGAATTAATGACTTGATATCTTTCTATTGTATTTTGCAGATTGGATTGGACCACATGGAGAAAAAAAGGGAATCACACACCTCAGCAATGACTGGACATTAATGGTCAGGAATTAATTTTTAAAAAATCGTTCCAAGATGAAGCGGGTGGTGGTTTGTATAGATCAGGGATGTCAAACTCAATTCCTGGAGGGCCGCAGCACTGCACGGTTTAGTTCCAGCCCTGCTTCAACACACCTACCTGTAAAGGTTTCAAGCGAGACTGAAAGACTTAATTAGTTTGATCAGATGTGTTTAATTAGGGTTGGAACTAACTGTGCAGGGCTGCGGCCCTCCAGGAATTGAGTTTGACATCCCTGTTTTAGATGGTTAGACAGGTCTTGTCTGTGTCAGGTTTTTCTTTTTCAGGTAATGGAGAGAGAGCAGGCAGAAGAGAGAGACTCACAAGAGCATCGATGAACATTTATCTGAAACAGAGCTGGTAGGGCTCTGTTGGTGCTGTCTTTGTCTTTTGCAGGTTGGAGTAGAGAAGGAGACTCACAAGGGGAACGCTGGAGATATACTTGAAGACCTGAAGCTCAGCAAACAGGTAGAACTGCTTGAACAGACTGAAGAAAGGAGTTAGTTTCCAAAGAAATGTATTGAGGTTAATTAAAGACTTGATATCTTTCTCTTTGGCAGATTGGCATGGAGCATGTGGAGGAACAGAAACACACTTCAATAATGACAAGTACATCGTAATTTGAAGTTTTATAATTTAATTTTTACAGACTAAGTGATGGTCAGGTATTTTCTTCAGATGGATAGATGGATGGATCGAACGAACAAGCCGGTAGACTTCTATTGATGTTGTCTTTGTCTTTTACAGTGTGGAATGCTGACACTAGGGAGTCGCACATCTTAGGAATGATAAGAAACTGATGGTCAGGTATTGCCTATCGACGACAGATGTCCTTCCAAGAGGAAGGGGGTGGTGGTGGGCTTAGATGGTAAAGTCTAAGGAGGATACATAGCCGGCCGGAAGTGCGATATGAACATCAATATACAGTAGCAGCATTTTTTATGACACTATTACAATAATTAATATTTTTACAGTAATGTGACAGTTGGATTTAGGGTTAGGGTAGGGGTAGATGTTAAAAAATCTAATTTATTGGGTAAGTTAATACATAACATAAATAATACTCAGTACAACTACTGTTTTTACGTTACTGTGACAGTTGGGTTTAGGGTTGGGGTGAGGGTAGATGTTAATAAAATACAATTAATGGGAAATTTGATAATTAATATAAATCATTTCACATGTGTTCCAGTAAAAATGGCCAGTGCCCCAGTAAATGCATTTCGTTAGTTTACTTTATATATAAGTGTAGAGGAGAGCGGGGATGAAAGTAACAACTTTCATGAAAAAACTCATTTTAAAAGATAATGTTAAGCAGAAACATATTTTTACTGTGGTTACTAACTCACTACAGTGGTCTTTTAAAATCAGCTGTTATTTTGTATTAATGTAGAACAACTCCAATATAACTTCACTTTAAACAAAAGTTGCACATTATTACTTTTGACCCCATAGGCAGGGACGAAAGTAACACTCAATATTTGCTGGAATTACTGGCTTAATCTTGTTTATTTTAAATATATCTGACTTTGACCTTGATAATGTTCACTGCAAACATATTTTGTCCTTTTATTTTTGAAAAAAAAAAGTAAACAACATTTTCATTTTAAATTTCACTTTCATCAAATGTTTCGAAAGCAATCTAACAATGCAAAATGTTAAAAATGTCTATACTTTTTGTGAAAATGTCTATACTTTTTGAATATTTTTGTATTATTATTGTCAATATGCATTAATCTAATAAAACATTTGAGTCAAAACACTGAAAACTAATGTGGAAGTGAAAAATAAGGCAAGGCTTTTAGCAGTGGGACATAAATACCAGTGTTGCTTTAGTTTCTACAGAAACTCTTGCTATATAAAACTGATTTACTTATTAACTGATAACTCAGACATGTCAAACTCAAGGATGTGTTATTGCATTAAATAACCTGTAAATTGATCATTACTGTGACACACGAAAAGGGAAACACAACTTGTAATAAGGAAACAAGAACCACTACAATAATTACTTTTTGCACTTAAAAACAGATATTTGGAGCTAACTGCAGGACACGGTCCCCAAATCACATGATATTTGGCAGCTCCATCAAAGGTTGCATGCTGAATGTGCTGTTATAGCCTGGAAATTAAATGTTGTCAGGGCTTCGAGAAAATCACTGTTACTTTTGTTTCCACGTTACTTTCGTCCCTGCTCTCCCCTATTAATTAAGAGTGTTAAAGCAAGAATAAAGACATTGTTCTCTATGTACAACCGAATCAACGCTTGCAAAAGCAGTGTAGTTTAACTGAAAACAAACTGTCGAATATGCACAGAAAACCATTCCTGCACCCCTCATGCCCTGCTTCCGCTCCTGGCAGGAATCCCGATTGTTTAACACATACATCGAAAAAAGTATGTGCCGCTCAAATATTGTGAAACCGGCATTACAGCTTTTAATTCAGAGGTGTCGGCACACAGTAAGTTCTGCAAGTCAGCAAAGCTATGTTAGATAACTGATGATGATATTTGACCCAAAATGCTCTGTCGAAGATGAAGCGTGTGGTAGGTTAGACGTATAACATAATTCTCCATAAATCAAGTCATGTGTGTGGCTTTTCTAGGTAATGCTAGAGATTGATTATAGGAAGACTTCTTGGAAGATATTATATCACTCCAGTTGTGTCTTTACATTGGATTGATTTCTGTTATTTATTTAGAATAATAATTGTAATAATAATAACACTTGTATTTATTCATATATTATAATTTTAATTTATAATATTCAGTATAGCTATTTATATAAAGATAAACCAATTGGGGGGGTGCGATAGAGGGGGTGTCTGGCATAACCCCTGAGACTCAAGAAGAACGGTGGAGAAATACTTGAAGACCTGAAGCTCAGCAAACAGGTAGAACTGCTTGAACAGACTAACAATGGAGTTAGTTTCCAAAGAAATGTAATGAGATTAATTAAAGACTTGATATCTTTCTCTTTGGCAGATTGGCATGCATGTGGAGGAACAGAAACACACTTCAGTAATGACAAGTACATCATAATCTATTAGGTACTGCCTTAAAATTTGAAGTTGAATCAAATTAACTTTATTAAACTTTTAAAATGGTTTATTTAAATTTTTACAGGCTGATGGTCGAGTGTTTCCTTCAGATAGACAGAGATAAATACAATATTTGTTTGTTTGTATGCTTTATTTGTATATTGGTCTCTTGTTTAACATTTGCAGATTGTTTTCTATATCGTCAGATAAATTGATCCGTTATAATGTATTAGTATGCTGTCAGCTTTAACACATTGCATTATACTGTAAGTCTATTGACAGAGAGATTGTCTGCTGTTGTTGTATTTATTTGTAATTTATGCTGTCGGCCTGTTCAACATTTGTAGCTTTTTATTGTTATTTTGTTTTATTTACAGTTTTTACTATTTATTATAACACATTTATTTATTCTAAGTCTATAGATTGTCATCTTGTATAGTATTTATTTATAGCTGTGAAATATTATTTGTTAGTGTTAGAACAGAATCAGACTGGAGACAATGGTAGATGAAACTTCTAAAGAATGGTGTTAAGATGAATTAATGACTTGATATCTTTCTATTGTATTTTGCAGATTGGAATGAAGAAAAAAGGGAATCACACACCTGAGCAATGACTGGAAATTTATGGTCATTATTTAAAACAAAAAAAATCCTTCCATCATGAAGCGGGTGGTGGTTTGTATAGATAGTTAGACTAGTCTTGTCTGTGTCAGGTTTTTCCTTTTCAGGTAATGGAGAGAGAGCAGGCAGAAGAGGGAGACTCACAAGAGCATCGATGGACATTTATCTGAAACAGAGCTGGTAGGGCTCTGTTGGTGCTGTCTTTGTCTTTTGCAGGTTGGAGTAGAGAAGGAGACTCACAAGGGGAACGCTGAGATATGCTTGAAGACCTGAAGCTCAGCAAACAGGTAGAACTGCTTGAACAGACTAAACAATGGAGTTGGTTTCCAAAGAAATGTAATGAGATTAATTAAAGACTTGATATCTTTCTCTTTGGCAGATTGGCATGGAGCATGTGGAGAAACAGAGAAACACACCTTAGTAATGACAAGTGCAAGTCCCTTGATGGATGGATGGATAGAACAAGCCGTTAGAGTTCTGTTGATGTTGTCTTTGTCTTTTACAGCGTGGAGTAGGGAATCACACACCTCAGGAATAAAAGGAAACTGATGGTCACGTATCGCATATCATTGACAGATGTCCTTCCAAGAGGAAGGGGGTGGTGGTGGGCTTAGATGGTAAAGTCTAGAGAAGTGCGACATGAACATCAATATAGCAGCATTGTTTATGACACTATTACAATAATTAATATTTTTACAGTAAGGTGACGGTTGGGTTTAGGGTTAGATGTTAAAAAAAATTGGGTAAGTTAATACATAACATAATTAATACTCAATTTAACTACTGTTTTTACGTTACTGTGACAGTTGGGCTAACAAACAACCGCCACTCGTTAATCGGATATTAACGGTTAACTGGTCAGATTAATATTAAATTATTATTAAATAAATAAAAAAAATTGACATGTCTATTTTGTCTGAAACATTAAATATTGCATTTTAAAATACTGATTTATTTTAACATGCTAGCATATTAATACCAGAACATAACAACAGAACAGAGCATCTTCAAGCACCTGCAGTGTTTCCAACAGCATAGACAAACAGAATAAACTAAATCAAATAAATAGGCCTGCCCTAAATTATTTTCCCCTCAATGAATAATTTAGATTACAAAATGAAAACACTGACTGAATCCTTTTTAAGAACGGGCGTAGGCTGTTTTTTTCCAATCATATGTTTTTGTCTTCCGTCAAATAAAAATAGCAGACTTCCTCAAATCGCTCGCTCCACGGAAAATATGCATTTATTTATCGGCCCGCTGTTATTATTATATCACAAAACCTTTTAACATTTTTAATAGAAATCATTATTTTAAAGATAATGTCTTAATCTCGTAGTATAAGTGCACGCTTATGCTGACTTTTTGTAAACAATTTTGTTGTTTAAATATGATATTGCATTAATTTGCATACATGCTTTATAAGCTGTAAAATGAAAGCTAAAGCCTATTTGTTGCGTTTATGATGTAAATCCAGGAGGCTATACTCATCAGCGCTGGTTTGGCATCAACTCGTCTGTATCAAACAGCAATATTCTTCTTCCATTTTGCTTCTTTGGCAAATATGTCTGTAGACACGTGTGGTCATACATTACCGTCCCGCGAGTCAACAAATATGTGTTGCAGTTGAACAAGGGGCCAATCATAGCAAACGCACTTTTCCATTCCAAAAACGTGAGGCACACCTTACTGCCTTTTATGTTGATAAGGAAAATATGTCACTATAGGAAACAACTGAATCAGCTGGGTACTGATTGTGCAAGAGTGTGCTGTCTATGTTGTTACAATTGTAATATTTAATAATATTGTGATATTCAAGATTTGTAAAGTCATACAGCTCTGGTTAACTTTAAACAGCGAGCAGTCTCTCCTACATCTTCAGTGTTTCCTCGAGGATTTTTTTCCAGCTGTTGCAGTGGACCTTTTACACAAATCTACCAACTATGTATGGTGTTTTTCAATAACAAATGGAGAAATGTCGTGAGCGCAGTATTACAAGTCGAGATTGTATTTACGTGCATAACGAGTGTGCGTTTACTCTGCTTGTGCGCAAAACCTCTTGCACACCCCTCAAATATACCCTGCTCAAGCACAGATCTTCTTGTGCGCTCTCAAATAAACGCTGCTGAAGTGCGATTTAGCATGTTAATGTAGTGAGTATGTGTCTGACATGTATTAGATTTGCTAGGAATATATATGAATGTCTCCAATAGACCTACAGAGCGCATTAATGCGTCTTGAAGTAAAGTGAAAGGGCAATAAACTCCAGCAAGATAGTCATAATATGCAGAGCCATAGATCTTTATCTATAAATAAAGTATAATATAGAAACTGTGTTCATCCTAACTGAAAGCCATGACGTGTTCGCTGGCCTCACGCATCATGCACTTGTCAGTCAGTACGTAACCTCAAAGAGAATTTTATAAATAATATAAATCATTTCACATGTGCCCCAGTAAAAATAGCCAGTGCCCCAGAAAATGTTTCGTTACAGTTTACTTTATATGTAAATGTGAAGGAGAGCGGGGACGAAAGTAAAATTTTTTTCATAACCTAATTTTAAAAGATAATGTTAAGCAGAAATATATTTTTACTGGGGCGACGCAGTGGCGCGGTAGGTAGTGCTGTTGCCTCACAGCAATAAGGTCGCTGGGTTGAGCCTCGGCTGGGTCGAGCCTCGGCTGGGTCAGTTGGTGTTTCTGTGTGGAGTTTGCATGTTCTCCCTGAGTTAGGGTGGGTTTCCTCCAGGTGCTCCGGTTTCCCCCTCACAGTCCAAAGACATGTGGTACAGGTGAATTGGGTAGGCTAAATTATCCATAGTGTATGAGTGTGAATGAGTGTGTATGGTTGTTTCCCAGAGATGAGTTGCGGTTGGAAGGGCATCCGCTGTGTAAAACATGTGCTGGATAAGTTGGCGGTTCATTCCGCTGTGGCGACCCCAGAATAATAAAGGGACAAAGCCGAAAAGAAAATGAATGAATGAATGTATATTTTTACTGCGGTTACTAACTCACTACAGTGGTCTTTTAAAATAAGCTGTTATTTTGTATTAATGTAGAACAACTCCAGTATAACTTCACTTTAAACAAAAGTTGCACATTATTACTTTTGACCCCATAGGCAGGGACGAAAGTAACACTCAATATTTGCTGGATTTACTGACTTAATCTTGCAAAATGTTAAAAATGTCTAAACTTTTTGAATATTTTTGTATTATTATTGTCAATATGCATTAATCTAATAAAACATTTTAGTCAAAACACTGAAAACTAATTTGGAAGTGAAAAATAAGGCAAGGCTTTAGCAGTGGGACATAAATAAGTGTTACTTCAGTTCCTCCAGAAACCGTTGCCATTTAAACCTGATTTACTTATTAACTGATAACTCAGACATTTCAAACTCAAGGATGTGTTATTGCACTAAATAACCTCTAGTTATAAATAACCTTAGTTAAGAGAAACACAACTTGTAATGAGGACAAAAAAAACAAACAAACGCTACAATATTTTACTTTTTGCACTTAACGGATATTTGGAGCTAACTGCTGGACACGGCCCCCAAATCACATGATATTTGGCAGCTCCATCAAGGGTTGCATGCAGAATGTGCTATTATAGCCTGGGAAGCAAATGTTGTCAGGGCTTCGAGAAAATCGCTTTGTTACTTTCGTGCCACGTTACTTTCGTCCCCGCTCTCCCCTATTAAGAGTGTTAAAGCAAGAATAAAGACGTTATTCTCCATGTACAACCGAATCAACTCTTGCAAAAGCAGTGTAGTTTAATTGAAAACAAACTGTCAAATATGCACAGAAAACCATTTCAGCACGCCTCATGTGCTGCTCCTGTTCCTGGTGTGAATCCCAGTTTAATACATATGCCGAAAAAAGTATGTGCAGCTCAAACATTGTGAAACCGGCATAATAGCCTTTAAATCAAAGGTGTCGGCACACAGTAAGTTTTGCACGTTGACAAAACTAATGTTTAGGTAATATGATAATGGTCATATTTTGACTAAACATGGCTGCTGTAAGATGTATGATGTTTTGTATAAAGCACAAAGATGTCGAGAGGTTTTCAGGAGGTTTGACTTAATAGCATTAATTCTCTGTCAGAGTTACGTCTCAAACAAAAGATTAGTCTATACTTTTTCTGTGTTCATATGAACAAGTTAGTCATTTAAAATTAAACTTTCATATATAATATTATATCACTCCGGTTGTGTCTTTTAATATGGATTGATTTCTGTTATTTAGAATAATAATTGTAGTAATACTTTTAATTATTGATATTATTGTCATTTTAATTCGTAGTATTCAGTATAGCTATTTCTTTAAGGGTAAACAATTTTTGGGGTGGTTCGGTTAAGGGGGGGCCGTCTAGCAACAACTGTGAGACTCTCAAGAGGAAGAGTGGAGATACACATGAAGACCTGGAGCTCAGCAAACAGGTAGAATTGCTTGAACAGACTAAACAATGGAGTTAATTTCCATAGAAATGTTAAAATTAAAGACTTGATATCTTTCTCTTCAGCAGATTGGTGTGGAGCATGTGGAGAAACGGGGAACACACAGATCAATAATGACAAGTACATCATACTTACATAAACTTTATAAAACTTTTAAAATGATTAATTTTAATTTTTCAGACTGATGTTCGGGTGTTTCCTTCAGATAGACAGAGATAAATACAATATTTGTGTTTGTATGCTTCATGCTATCTTGTTTAACATTTGCAGATTATTATTTGCTATATAGTCAGATGAATTGATCTGTTATAATGTATTTGTATGCTGTCAGTTTTAACACATAGTGCATATTACTGTAAGTCTATTGGTGGATAGATTGTCTGCTATAGTAATATTTATTTGTAATTTATGCTGTCGGCCTGTTCAACATTTGTAGCTTTTCATTGTTATTTTGTTCTATTTACAGATTTTACTGTCTATTATAACACATTTATTTATTCTAAGTCTATAGATTGTCATCTTGTAGAGTATTTATTTATAGCTGTGAAATATTATTTGTTAGTGTTAGAAAGAGAATCCGACTGGAGACAACGGTAGATGAAACTTCTAAAGAATGGTGTTAAGATGAATTAATGACTTGATATCTTTCTATTGTATTTTGCAGATTGGAATGAACCACATGCAGAAAAAAGGGAATCACACACTTCAGCAATGACTGGACATTTATGGTCATTATTTAAAACAAAAAAAATCCTTCCATGATGAAGCGGGTGGTGGTTGGTATAGATAGTTAGACTGGTCTTGTCTGTGTCAGGTTTTTCTTTTTCAGGTAATGAAGAGAGAGCAGGCAGAAGAGAGAGACTCACAAGAGCATCGATGGACAATTATCTGAAACAGAGCTGGTAGGGCTCTGTTGGTGCTGTCTTTGTCTTTTGCAGGTTGGAGTGGAGAAGGAGACTCACTAGGGGAACGCTGAGATATATTTGAAGACCTGAAGCTCAGCAAACAGGTAGAACTGCTTGAACAGACTAAACAATGGAGTTAGTTTCTAAAGAAATGTAATGAGATTAATTAAAGACTTGATATCTTTCTCTTTGGCAGATTGGCATGGAGCATGTGGAGAAACAGAAACTCACCTTAGTAATGACAAGTGCATGGTAATTTAAAATTATATACTTTAATTTTGACATACTAAGTGCTGTTCGGGTATTTCCCTTGATGGATGGATGGATAGAACAAGCCGTTAGAGTTCTGTTGATGTTGTCTTTGTCTTTTACAGCGTGGAGTAGGGAATCACACACCTCAGGAATGAAAAGAACCTGATGGTCAGGTATCGCATATCATCGACAGATGTCCTTCCAAGAGGAAGGGGGTGGTGGTGGGCTTAGATGGTAAAGTCTAGATAGGATACATAGCTGGCTGGAAGTGCGATATGAACATCGATATAGCAGCACTGTTTATGACACTATTACAATAATAATATTTTTACAGTAAGGTGACGGTTGGGTTTAGGGTTAGGGTAGGGGTAGATGTTAAAAAAAAAATTTGGGTAAGTTAATACATAACATAATTAATACTCAATTTAACTACTGTTTTTACATTACTGTGACAGTTGGGCTAACAGACAACCGCCGCTCGTTAATCGGATATTAACGGTTAACTGGTCAGATTAATATTAAATTATTATTAAATTTAAAAAAAAAAAATGACATGTCTATTTTGTCTGAAACATTAAATATTGCATTTTAAAATACTGATTTATTTTAACATGCTAGCATTATAATAACAGAACATAACAACAGAGCATCTTCAAGCACCTGCAGTGTTTCCAACAGCATAGACAAACAGAATAAACTAAATCAAATAAATAGTCCTGCCCTAAATAATTTTCCCCTCAATGAATAATTTAGATTACAAAATGAAAACACTGACTGAATCCTTTTTAAGAACGGGCGTAGGCTGTTTTTTTTCCCAATCATATGTTTTTGTCTTCCGTCAAATAAAAATAGCACTATTTAATACTTATATAATACTTCCTCAAATCGCTCACTCCACGGAAAATATGCATTTATTTATCGGCCCGCTGTTATTATTATAATCACAAAACCTTTTTACATTTTTAATAGAAATCATTATTTTAAAGATAATGTCTTGATCTCGTAGTTCAAGTGCATGCGCTGCGTGATGAAAAGACAGTGATGACAACGCACGCTTATGCTGACTTTTTGTAAACAATTTTGTTGTTTAAATATGATATTGCATTAATTTGCATACATGCTTTATAAGCTGTAAAATGAAAGCTAAAGCCTATTTGTTGCATTTATGACGCAGATCCAGGAGGCTATCAGCATCAGCGCTGGTTTGGCATCAACTCATCTGTATATCATATACATCTCAACAGCAATATTCTTCTTCCATTTTGCTTCTTTGGCAAAAATGTCTGTAGACACGTGTGGTCATACATTACCGTCCCGCGAGTTAACAAATATGTGTTGCAGTTGAACAAGGGGCCAATCATAGCAAACGCACTTTTCCATTCCAAAAATGTGAGGCACACCTCACTGCCTTTTATGTTGATAAGGAAAATATGTCACTATAGGAAACAACTGAATCAGCTGGGTACTGATTGTGCAAGAGTGTGCTGTCTATGTTGTTACAATTGTAATATTTAATAATATTGTGATATTCAAGATTTGTAAAGTCATACAGCTCTGGTTAACTTTAAACAGCGAGCAGTCTCTCCTACATCTTCAGTGTTTCCTCTAGGATTTTTTTCCAGTTGTTAGAGCGGACCTTTTACACAAATCTACCAACTACATATGGTGTTTTTCAATAACAAATGGAGAAATGTCGTGAGCGCAGTATTACAATTCGAGATCGTATTTACGTGCAATACGAGTGTGCGTGGCACCAATTTACTCTGCTTGTGCGCAAAACCTCTTGCACACCCCTCAAATATACCCTGCTCAAGCACAGATCTTCTTGTGCGCTCTCAAATAAACGCTGCTGAAGTGCGATTAAGCATGTTTATGTAGTGAGTATGTGTCCGACATGTATTAGATTTGCTGAAATATATATGAATGTCTCCAATAGACCTACAGAGCGGCATTAATGCGTCCTGAAGTTAAGTGAAACGGCAATAAACTCCAGCAAGTTAGTCATAATATGCAGAGCCATAGACCTTTATCTATAAATAAAGTGTAATATAGAAACTGTGTTCATCCTAACTGAAAGCCATGACGTGTTTGCTGGCCTCACGCATCATGCACCTGTCAGTCAGTCAGTCAGCACGTAACCTCAAAGGGTTTAACAAATAACGCACAGCACTATACGGTTACAGAAAAGTTTGCGCTTTTATAATTCACTTACCTTTTAATACGTTTTGGTGCAATTATAATCCGCTATTAAAAACAACAAAAATGGCTGAATGTTTTGGGATGAGAAGCTGTAATGTAGCTGTGGAGGGATGCATTTTGGTCCCCGCCATGGAAGAATGAATGTAGTGGAAACCATGCTCTTTAAAAATTCTCTGTAGTTGTCTTGACAACACACACACTGCTGCTCTGGGTTGAGCCGCGTGCAAAACACTTGCGGTTGTTAGTAAACCATTGAAAAGATGTCCCTCTTAACACAAAAAGCCCATTCAATCGGCCCCTTATGCAGCCAAACTAAAAATATATAAAATAATAGTTTTTAATTCAATTCAATTCAATTCACCTTTATTTGTATAGCGCTTATACAATGTAGATTGTGTCAAAGCAGCTTCACATAAAGGGTCATAGTAAATAGGAACACTGTACTTCAGTTCAGTTTAGCTCAGTTCAGTGTGGTTTAATTATCACTACTGAGAGTCCAAATATTGAAGGGCAAATCCAACGATGCGCAGCTCTATAGATCCCGAACCATGCAAGCTAGTGGCGACAGCGGAGAGGAAAAAAAACTTCACTAAATGGCGAAAGTGAAGAAAAAAAACCTTGAGAGAAACCAGGCTCAGTTGGGCACGATCATTTTAATTTCTCCACTGGCCAAACGTATTGTGCAGAGCTGCAGTCTCAGTGGCGGAGGCTGGAAGCTGGCCTCAGCGAAGACTCGTCACAGGAATCAGTCTCATGTTCTCCACTCCTCCATGACCACCACGCAGTAGCTGCTCAGGATACGGCCTGGTCCAGGATATGGAAACCTTGGGATCATCTCGCCGTTGGTCTTGGATCGAATCAGTGACTCTGCATAGTCTGAGGGCCTCAGGAAGAGTATCCCCAGGTGGAAATGGAGAATAAAGAAAATAATTAGTGTAGCTGCTGTTCATAGTGTATATAAACAAGATGCAGAAACCTGTGTGGAAACCCGCGAAGTGGTGCACTGAGTGTATGCTTTACTAAACAGATAGGTCTTTAATCTAGTTTTGAATTGGGAGAGTGTGTCTGAGCCTCGGATGTTATCAGGAATGCTATTCCAGAGTTTAGGAGCTATAAATGAGAAGGCTCGACCTCCTTTACTCGACTTTGCTATTCTAGGTACTACCAGAAGCCCTAAGTTTTGAGATCTTAAAGAGCGAGTTGGATTGTAGCGAGACAAAAGATTGGTTAGATAAACAGGAGCTAGATTATTCAAAGCTTTATATGTAAGAAGCAATATTTTAAATTCAATACGAAACTTAACAGGCAGCCAGTGTAAGGAGGATAAAATTGGGGTGATGTGATCAAATTTTCTAGACCTGGTAAGAACTCTGGCAGCTGCATTTTGTACTAATTGAAGTTTGTTAATAGAGGATGCTGGGCAGCCAGCAAACAGTGCATTACAGTAGTCCAGCCTAGAGGTCATAAAAGCATGGACTAGCTTTTCTGCATCTGAGATAGATAGCATACTTTGTAACTTAGCGATATTTCTCAGATGAAAGAAAGCAGTTTTTGTGACATGGGATATATGATTTTTAAAAGTTAAATTACTGTCTAATATGACACCCAGATCTTTAATAGTAGAGCTAACGCTAACTTTGTATCCCTCTAATTGTAGGTCAATTTGTGAGATCTGCTGTGTACAGGATTAAGGCCCAATAAGTAATAATTCTGTCTGAGTTTAAGAGAAGATAATTGTTGGTCATCCAGTCTTTAACATCTTTAATACACTCAGTTAGCTTGGACAGTTCAGACATCTCGTCAGGTTTAGTTGAAATATATAATTGAGTATCATCTGCATAGCAGTGAAAGCTGATCCCATGTCTTCTAATAATGTCTCCCAGGGGTAGCATGTATATTGTAAACAGCAGAGGGCCTAAAACTGATACTTGAGGCACCCCGTATTTTACTGGGCTGATTTGTGAAGGCTGTCCATTAATATTTACAAACTGGTAACGGTCAGCTAAGTATGACTTAAACCATTGTAGGGCCTGTCCCTGGACACCTGTAGACTTTAAGCGATTAATGAGGATACCATGGTCAATGGTGTCAAATGCCACACTAAGATCGAGTAGAACTAATAGGGAGATGCACCCTTGGTCAGCAGCTAAGAGTAAATCATTGGTTATTTTCACTAATGCAGTTTCTGTACTGTGATGAGCTCTGAAACCTGACTGAAACAATTCAAAAACATTGTTCGTCTGCAGAAAGAAGCATAATTGAGCAGAAACAACTTTTTCTAGTATTTTAGATATAAATGGAAGATTTGAAATAGGCCTATAATCAGCTAAGTTGCTGGGGTCCAGTGTTGGTTATTGGACAAGTTATTTATAAATTCATCTTTGGTGGATGGAACAATAGTTCTACTAGGGGGATATATCGGAGCGGATCCGCTAATTTTAGGTAAACACAGCTTATATAGTAAGAGGTAGTGGTCTGTAATATCATCACTTTGTGGTATAATGTCTACATCAATGACCTCAATTCCATAAGACAGAATTAGATCTAGTGTAGAACAACTCCAATATAACTTCACTTTAAACAAAAGTTGCACATTATTACTTTTGACCCTATGGGCAGGGATGAAAGTAACACAGCAATTTTTGCTGGATTTACTGGCTTAATCTTGTTTATTTTAAATATATCTGACTTTGACCTTGATAATGTTCACTGCAAACATATTTTGTCCTTTATTTAAAAAAAAAAGTAAACAGCATTTTCATTTTAAATTTCACTTTAGTCAAATGTTTCAAAAGCAATCCAACAATGCAAAATGTTAAAAATGTCTAAACTTTTTGAATATTTTTGTATTATTATTGTCAATATGCATTAATCCAATAAAACATTTTAGTCAAAACACTGAAAACTAATGTGGAAGTGAAAAATAAGGCAAGGCTTTTAGCAGTGGGACATAAATAAGTGTTACTTTAGTTCCTTCAGAAATCGTTGCCATTTAAACCTGATTTACTTTTAAACTGAAAAAATTCAGACATTTCAAACTCAAGGATGTGTTATTGCACTAAATAACCTGTAGATTGAACCACTACAATGATTTACTTTTTGCACTTAAAAACAGATATTTGGAGCTCGCTGCGGGACGCGGTCCCCAAATCACATGATGTTTGGCAGCTCCATCAAGGGTTGCATGCTGAATGTGCTGTTATAGCCTGGAAAGCAAATGTTGTCAGGGCTTCGAGAAAATCGCTTTGTTACTTTCGTGCCACCTTACTTTCGTCCCCTGCTCTCCCCTATTAATTAGGAGTATTAAATCAAGAATAAAGACGTTATTCTCCATGTACAACCGAATCAGCGCTTGCAATAGCAGTGTAGTTTAATTGAAAACAAACTGTCAAATATGCACAGAAAACCATTTAGCACGCCTCATGTGCTGCTCCCGGTGAGAATCCCAGTTGTTTAATACAATATGCCGAAAAAAGTATGTGCAGCTCAAACATTGTGAAACCGGCATAATAGCCTTTAATTCAAAGCTGATGGCACACAGTAAGTTTTGCAAGTTGACAAAACTAATGTTTAGGTAATATGATAAGGTCATATTTTGACTAAACGTGGCTGCTGTAAGATGTATGATGTTTTGTATAAAGCACAAAGATGTCGAGAGGTTTTTGGGAGGTTTGACTTAATAGCATTAATTCACCTTCGTCAGAGTCACGTCTCAAACAAAAGATTATTCTATACTTTTTCTGTGTTCATATGATCAAGTTGTCACATGAAATTAAACTTTCATATATGATATTATATCACTGCGGTGGTGTCTTTAAAATGGATTAATTTCTGTTATTTAGAATAATAATTGTAGTAATACTTTTAATTATTGATATTATTGTCATTTTAATTCGTAATATTCAGTATAGCTATTTCTATAAGGGTAAACAATTTTTGGGGTGGTGTGGTTAAGGGGGGCTGTCTAGCAACACCTGTGAAACTCTCAAGAGGAAGAGAGGAGATACACTTGAAGACCTGGAGCTCAGCAAACAGGTAGAATTGCTTGAACAGACTAAACAATGGAGTTAATTTCCATAGAAATGTTAAAATTAAAGACTTGATATCTTTCTCTTTAGCAGATTGGTGTGGAGCATGTGGAGAAACGGGAAACGCACAGATCAATAATGACAAGTACATCATAATCTATTAGGTACTGCCTTAAATTTAGAAGTTGAATGAAATAAACTTTATAAAACTTTTAAAATGAGTAATTTTAATTTTTACAAGCTGATGTTCGGGTGTTTCCTTCAGATAGACAGAGATAAATACAATATTTGTGTTTGTATGCTTCATGCAATCTTGTTTAACATTTGCAGATTATTATTTGCTATATAGTCAGATGAATTGATCTGTTATAATGTATTTGTATGCTGTCAGTTTTACCACATAGTGCATATTACTGTAAGTCTATTGGTGGATAGATTGTCTGCTATTGTAATATTTATTTGTAATTTATGCTGTCGGCCTGTTCAACATTTGTAGATTTTTATTGTTATTTTGTTCTATTTACAGATTTTACTGTCTATTATAACACATTTATCTATTCTGTCTATAGATTGTCATCTTGTAGAGTATTTTTTATAGCTGTGAAATATTATTTGTTAGTGTTAGAACAGAATCAGACTGGAGACAATGGTAGATGAAACTTCTAAAGAATAGTGTTAAGATGAATTAATGACTTGATATCTTTCTATTGTATTTTGCAGATTGGAATGGACCACATGGAGAAAAAAGGGAATCCCACACCTCAGCAATGACTGGACATTAATGGTCATTATTTAAAAACAAAAAAAATCCTTCCAAGACGAAGCATGTGGTGGTTGGTACAGTATAAATAGTTAGACTGGTCTTGTCTGTGTGTGTGGGTTTTTCAGGTAATGGAGAGAGAGCAGGCAGAAGAGGGAGACTCACAAGAGCATCGATAGACATTTATCTGAAACAGAGCTGGTAGGGCTCTGTTGGTGCTGTTTTTGTCTTTTGCAGGTTGGAGTGGAGAAGGAGACTCACAAGGGGAACGCTGAGATATACATGAAGACCTGACGCTCAGCAAACAGGTAGAACTGCTTGAACAGACTAAACAATGGAGTTAGTTTCCAAAGAAATGTAATGAGATTAATTAAAGACTTGATATCTTTCTCTTTGGCAGATTGGCATGCATGTGGAGAAACAGAAACACACTTCAATAATGAAAATTACTGTACATCGTGATTTTAAGTTATACATGTTAATTTTTACAGACTAGGTGATGGTCGGGTATTGAACAAGCCAGTAGAACAAGCCATTCTATTGATGTCTTTTGTCTTTTACAGAGTGTAGTAGAGACACTAGGTAATCACAAACCTTAGGAATGATAAAAAACTGATGGTCAGGTATCACCTATTGACGATAGATGTCCTTCCAAGAGGAAGGGGGTGGTGGTGGGCTTAGATAGTAAGATAGATGTCCGTGCCCCAGTAAAAATGACCAGTGCCCCAGTAAATGAGTTTCGTTACAGTTTACTTTATATAAGTGTAGGTGAGAGTGAGGACGAAAGTAATGTTTTTCATAAACCTAATTTTAAAAGATAATGTTAAGCAGAAATATATTGTTACTGTGGTTACTAACTCACTACAACGGTCCATCAAAATCAGCTGTTGTTTTGTCTTAATGTAGAACAACTCCAATATAACTTCACTTTAAACAAAAGATGCACATTGTTACTTTTGAACCCCATAGGCAGGGACGAAAGTAACACGGGTGAGTCAAAAGTAACACAAAGAGGAACTCTTGCCATTTAAACCTGATTTAATATTAAACTGAAAAACTTAGAGATTTCAAACTCAAGGATGTGTTACTGCACTGACTAACCTGATGATGGCTCATTAGTGTGAGACATGAAAAGGAAAACACAATTGGTAATAAGGAAACAAGAACCACTACTATAATTTACTTTTTGCACTTAAAAACAGATATTTGGAACTAACTGCAGGACACGGTCCCCAAATCACATGATATTTGGCAGCTCCATCAAGGGTTGCATGCTGAATGTGCTGTTATAGCCTAGAAAGCAAATGTTGTCAGGGCTTCGAGAAAATCACTTTGTCACTTTCATGTCACGTTACTTTCATCCCCGCTCTCCCCTATTAATTAAGAGTGGTAATGCAAGAGTAAAGACAATTTTCTCTATGTACAACCAAATCAACGCTACCACAAGCAATGTAGTTTAATTAAAAACAAACTGACCAATATGCACAGAAAACCATTCCCGCACGCCTCAGGTGCTGTTCCCACTCTCGGTGTGAAAACGGTTGTTTAACACGTACATTCGAAAGAGGTATGCGCTGCTGACATTGTGAAACTGGCATTACAGTCTTTAATTCAGAGGTGTTGGCACACATTAAGTTCTGCAAGTCGGAAAAACTAATGTTTAAATAATATAATAATAATATTTTGACTAAACGTGGCTCCTGTAAGACTATATATATTTTTTTTTTGTATGAAGCACAAAGGAGAGATGATGAGTCAGGGAGATTTGACTTAATAACAGTAATTCTTCACCATCAGAGTCAGGTCTCAGACAAAAGATACATTTTGTGTTCTCTAGAGTTGTCATATGATATTAAATTTAGTGCAAAAGGTTTCTTAGAAGATATTATATCACTCCAGTTGTCTTTACATTGGATTGATTTCTGTTATTTATTTAGAATAATAATTGTATAATAATAATACATTTATATTAATACTTTTATTCATAATATTATAGTTTTAATTGATAATATTCAGTATAGCTATTTATATAAGAGTAAACTATTTTTGGAGGATGCGGTTGAGAGGGCCGTCTAGCATCACCACTGAGACTCACAAGTGGAACGATGGAGATATACATGAAGACCTGAAGCTCAGCAAACAGGTAGAACTGCTTGAACAGACTAAACAATGGAGTTAGTTTCCAAAGAAATGTATTGAGATTAATTAAATACTTGATATCTTTCTCTTTGACAGATTGGCATGGAGCATGTGGAGAAACGGGGAAACAGACCCCAGTAACGACAAGTACATCGTAATAAATTAGGTACTGCCTTAAATTTTGAAGTTGAATCAATTGAACTTTAGAAAACTTTTTAAATTGATATTTTTACAGACTGATAGTAAGGTAGGGTATTTCCTTCAGATAGACAGACATACAGACAGTAGTGAACAAGCAGGTAGAGTTCTATTGATGATGTCTTTGCCTTTTACAGAGTGGAGTGGAGACATTAGGGAATCACACATCTGGGGAATGATAATGAAAAAGTAACGGTCAGGTATCGTCTATCATCGAAAGATGTCCTTCCAAGAGGAAGGGGGTGGTGGTGGGCTTAGATGTTTTGTCTGTGGCAGGTGATTCTTTTTCAGGTAATGGACATACAACAGGCAAAAGAAGGAGTCTCATAAGAGCATTGGTGGAGATTTATCTGAAGAACACTTGGGAACGTTTTGTAAAAGTTGAGCTCTGTTAGTCTTGTTTTTGTCTTTTACAGATTAGGCTGGGGCATGTGGAGAAATGGCAATCACACCTCAGCAATGACTGGAAACTGATGGTCAGATTAGGTATTTCCTGGATGGATGGATGAATAGGTGGATGGATAAATAGATGTCCTTCCAAGAGGAAGAGGGCAGAGGTGGGCATAGATTGTTAGATGTCTTCTCTGTGGCAGTTATTTAAATTGGAGGTAATGGAACCACAACAGGCAGAAGAAGGAGACTCACAAGAGCATTAGTGGACATTTATCTGAAGAACACTGGAGAACACTTTGTTTATTGCTGAAGATCAGCCAGCATGTAGAGCTTTCTTAGTCTTGTTTTTGTCTTTTGCAGATTAGGCTGTGGCATGTGGAGAAATGGGAGGGATGGATGGATGAATGGATAAATAAATGTCCTTCCAAGAGGAAGGGTGTGGTGGTGGGCTTAGATAGTGAGATAGATGTCTTGTCTGCGGCAGGCGTTTCTTTTTCAGTTAATGGACATACAACATGCAAAAGAAGGTGTAGGGGTTACTTACAGTTTTAACCCAAAGAATGACCAGTCTGTCAGATGAAGTCAGAGATTCAAATAAATAAATGAAGTTTACTGAAGATAGTTTGCAGTTTCATCAGCAGAAGCCAGCTTCAACACCCGCAATGAGTTCCTAGGCTGCTCTGCTTACAATCAATAACAATGATACTCTCACATAATGTCATTAACTGTGTCATACATACAGGTGTTCTAACCTGATTGGTTAAAACAACGATAGACTAGGAAATTTTCCACATGGGTGTGTGTGTACAATTCTGAACAAAATCTTAAGCATATAAACGTCAGACATCCACTAGACTGTTTAGAGCTTACTCCAGACCTGTGAAACGGATCTACAATCAAATGGAACACACACACTTAAAGTACAATCTGTTTCTTACCCAAGGCTGAGTGTATTCTCAGCCGTCTTTATCAAATCTGGTTAAAAACCGGTATAATCTACATTCAGGCAGTTATATCCTTACTACACAAAGTCTATCTTGAATAAAAAGTAGAATCACTTTAAAGAATTAACTGTAAAAATAGCTAAATCACTTGAGATAGTTTAGATTGTTATTTCTAGGAGTTAAAACTATAGAAACAGTTGCTTCCAGTCCTCAGCCCTTCAGTTCCACTCAAGGTCTTTGTGACCTCTGACCTGGTTTGGTGGCTCCTGAAAATAGTTACAAAGAGACAGGCAAATGCACTGCACATTCTTATATTAAACAATGTGTTAACTTTATTCATTAGTTAAAATCATTTATAAGTTAAATACTTATTCAAATAATCATATTTAATAAAATATCGTGAGACGTGACTGTCTTTTACAGACTGGAGTGCAGCATGTGGAGAATAATAGGAATCACACACTTCAGCAGTGACTGGAAACTGATGGTCAGACTTGGTATTTCTTGGATGGATGGATAAATAGATGTCCTTCAAAGAGGAAGGGGGTGGTGGTGGGCATAGATTGTTAGATGTTTTCTCTGTGGCAGTTATTTAAATTGTAGGTAATAGAACCACAATGGGCAGAACGAGACTCACAAGAACATCAGTGCAGATTTATTTGAAGAACTCAGGAGAACATTAGCTTTATGGCTGATCAGCCAGCAAGTAGAGCTCTGTTAGTCTTGTTTTTGTCTTTTGCAGATTAGGCTGGGGCATGTGGAGAAATGAGAATCACACATCTCAGCGATGACTGGAAACTGATGGTCAGATTAGGTATTTCCTGGATGGATGGATGGATAAATAGATGTCCTTCCAAGAGGAAGGGGGTGGTGGTGGGCTTAGATTGTTAGATGTCTTGTCTGTGGCAGGTGTTTCTTTTCACGTAATGTAACCACAACAGGCAGAAGGAGGAGACTCACTGGGGCATTGGTGGAGATTTATCTGAAGACCACTGGAGAACAGCTTGTGCATTGCTGGAGCTCAGCAAGCATTTAGAGCTCTGTTAGTCCTGTATTTCTTTTACAGACTTTAGTGCAGCAGGTGGAGAACAATAGGAATCACACACCTCAGCAATAGGGATGAGTATCGTTTTTAACGGTATTACTTGTAACGCGGGGAGTGACAGAAACAACTGAGGTTAGGATCCACGTGCAGGTTTATTCGTTGTCAGAGAAGCAATGGTCAACACAGGTGCAAACAGATGTATATAGGCAGTCCAGAATCGTAAACAGTTACAGGCGAGGGGTCGGAAGGCAGGCGGCAGACAAGGATAACTCAGTAAACAAGGCTAGGGTAAACACACGGTGAAACAAGACAAAGGAAACGCGTTGTAAAGTCACTATACAGTAAACAAGACTCGGCAAAGGCAGGGAGTGTGTGTGATGTTTAAATAGTGTTTGCAATTAGTCCAGAATCTGCAACAGCTGTGGGAGTCCAATCAAAGGAAATGGGGAAGAGTGTGTGTCTGTGTGAACGGAGTGCATGTATGCATATGTAGTCCAAAAATGGCGGATTTGTAGTCCATGTGTGTGATATCCAGCGATCTGGGAATATGATCGCTGGTGATCGTGACATTACTACTTTTATCGATACCACTTATCAGTTCGGTACTTTTTGATGTATTTTTTAATGAAAAAAAACCCCGAATTGAACAAAATTAACAACTTTATTATTATGTTTTTAATGTGAAATAAAATGAAACCAATAACTGTAAAACAAATAAACATTTTTTTTCCTGTAAAAGAAGGAAAAATGACTCTTTTTCACTTTTTAACCATTCCTCTGGAGAAAAATGAACATGTTTGCCTTTTCTGACAGAAGTGGGGATCGTTCTTGGTTTCTTTTGCTCCCTGCAGTTGAAAATGCCCTCTTTGAGTTGCAATAGGCAGTTAAATGAGATAATGTTTATGATTTTTCATTAAAGCATTCACATAAATGAGTTCAAAGTGTTTTGGGAATTAACTGTGTTTTAATACAATTTTGGAGCGTCTTGCAATGTAAAAATAAGCAGTTTTTTTACAATGTCTTAGGCATAGTTTATTATTAGGCTATTGGTAGGCTATATTTGTAAATACAGCTGATGTAAAAGCATTTTTAATGTGTAAGATTTATTTAGGCTACTGCAAAAAAAATGACTGTTTTCATTGAAACCGAATGTGTGTGTTTATTGAACTATTAATGTAATACTAATTTAGGTGATTGACTGCTGACATAACGATGTGGATGATGTAACATTACCGTTATTAGCTAGGCAGTCAAAACTTTGCATTGGAGTTAGTGCACTTTTGAAAATTTCACTTGGCTAGATTGCTTGTGTTTTCGCTTATACAAGAAAACAACTTGTTGCGTTTGTTTGCAACGGGCATTATCGCTGTCCACTCGGAAAATACAACTCATTGGGTTCACTTTGCAGGCTTACGACCTGTATGAGCGTGAGTTTGTGTCGCAAGCGATGTGTGCCTCCGCTGAGTGCGCGCGCACAGCCGTAAACTGAAAGCTTTTATATTTGATGTGCTCGCCGGAAACACGAGCATTTCTCATGTGAGTGCCAACTGTGCAGACGAATATCAAATATCGCAAATTATAAAAGGTTGGTCGGTTATTTATGCTACTGTAAGTAATGTTTATTCAGCAATAATTCTCCAGTACCGATAGCAGAACTGTTAACATCAGAGCTTATCGATACTTCAGTCTTTTATAATGTAGCATCGATACCGATAAAGTACAGAGTTTTGATTTCCATCTCTAGCAATGACTGGAAACTGATGATCAGATTAGGTATTTCCTGGATGGATAAATAGATGTCCTTCCATGAGGAAGGGGGTGGAGGTGGGCACAGATTGTTAGATAGATGTCTTGTTTGCAGCAGGTGTTTCTTTTTCAAGTAATGGACAAGCTACAGGCAGAAGAAGGAAACTTACAAGAGCATCAGTGGAGAACCGCTTGTGTATTGCTGGAGCTCAGTGAGCATGTAGAGCTCTGGTAGACCTGACTTTGTCCTTTACAGACTTTAGTGCAGCATACAATGATGGAAACTGATGATCAGGAATATTCTTCAATGGCAGATGGATTGGTGCATAGATGGATGTCCTTCCAAGAGGAAGGGGGTGGAGGTGGGAATAGATTGTCACATGTCTTCTCTGTGGCAGTAGTTTAAATTGTAGGTAATGGAACTACAACAGGCAGAAGAAGGACACACACAGGAGCATCGTTGAAGACTTGTTTGAAAATTACTGAAGAACAGCTTGTGCATTGCTGGATCTCAGCCAGCAGGGAAGGCTCTGTTGGTGCTGTCTTTGTCTTTTGCAGATTTGAGTGGAGCTGAAGAAGGAGATTGACCAGGGGCATCACCAGACCCTATTTACTGGGGCACGCGCCCCAGTTAAAATCGCCAGTGCCCCAGTAAATGTGTTTAGTTACAGGTTACTTTATATGTAAGTAATAATAATAATTCCTTACATTTCTATAGCGCTTTTCTGGACACTCAAAGTGCTTTACACACTTTTAGGAGGAATCTCCTCATCCAGCATCATCCACCTGGATGACCTGACAGCAGCCATTTTGCACCGCACCACACCACACACCAGCTGATTGGTGGAAAAGAGAAGGCTAGAAAAGAGATGGTTAGGAGGTCATGATGGGCAGAGGCCATTGGGCAAACTTGGGCAGGATGCTGGAGTTAAACCCCTAATCTTATTGTTTTTTAACGACCTCAGAGAGTCGGGACCTCGGGTTAACATCTCATCCAAATGAAGGCGCTCACTGAGCACTATAGAGTCTTCATCAAAACACTGAGAGGAGCTACAGACCGCTTCCCCTGCTAGTCTCAAAAACACCACCTCCTGCAGCAACCTAGCTTTCACATGTGGTCTCCCATCCAGGTACTGACCCTGCTTGGCTTCACTGGGTGACCATGTGGGAGTTGCAGAGAGCTAGCTGCCGGCTAGTGTATTAATTAAGAGTGCTAATCCAAGAATAAAGACGTTATTTTCTATATGCATTGTTTTGTGTTCTCTAGAATTGTCATACGAAATAAAAATTCATGCAAAAGATTTCATAGAAGATCATATATCACTCCAGTTGTTACATTGGATTGATTTCTGATATTTAGAATAACTGTATAATAATATTACTTTTATAAAAACAATAATAATACTTTGATTTATTCATAATATTATCTTTTTAATTTATTATATTCACTATAGCCATTTATATAAGGGTAAACTATTTTTAGGGGGGTTGTGAGTGAGGGGGGCCTAACACTCGTCTTACTGGACATGTTCTAAACTTACAGGTCTATAAAAATAAATAAATAACCACACAAACACTAAAAAGAGCATGGAGTTTGGAAAAAAACGGAACTTCCATTTCATTACGCCGTTAAAAGGATAGTTCACCCAAAATGTACATTTTCTCACCCTTTACTCATTCTCAAGTGACTCCATACTGGATCTTAATGAGTTGCATTTTATGCTGAAACAAAAAGTTATTTTGAAGAATGTTACAGTAGAAACATGTAACCATTGTAGCAAAAACAAGTCAACGGTTACCGGTTTCCAACATTTTCTCCATGTGTTAAACAGAAAATAAATACACTTAAGCAGGTTTGTGACAAGTGGTCACATTTTACAGTGGTCACATTTTACAGTAGAGAAACAAATCAGAAAAAAGTATAATAATAAAGATAGAATCTATCTATAGTGCTCAGCATGTATGACCCCTATACACCCCTCACAGACCAATCTTTTACATTCATATTTTTAATAGGAAGCTCTACAATGTTATATTTATGCATATACATTAGATTAGTCAGTTCTGAAGCCAAATCTGGAGCTTATCTAACAAAATAACTTATAACGGTCCAAACACTAGTACACCCAAATGTATGTGTTAGAGAAAAAATATTAAATACTAATTTAAAAACAAGGAAAAATCGAGAGAAACAAAAAAAAATTGAAAAAATTTTGAAATTTTGTAGGTTTTAATTTTTTTTTGAAATATTTTGCTTGAATTTAATTGTATTTTCTTTCAAGTTCTAAATATGTTTGGCGACTAGAATATTATTTTCATAAAGATATCTGTTTAGGAAATCTGTTTTGTTTAAATGCACCAAAATACACTGTCTATATTCACTGAGAAATGGATACAAATATTCATTTACAAAATGGTGTGTATTCAATTATGATGAGCACTCTATCTATCTATCTATCTATCTATCTATCTATCTATCTATCTATCTATCTATCTATCTATCTATCTATCTATCTATCTATCTATCTATCTATCTATCTATCTATCTATCTATCTATCTATCTATCTATCTATCTATCTATCTATCTATCTATCTATCTATCTATCTATCTATCTATCTATCTATCTATCTATCTATCTATCTATCTATCTATCACTCCAAGGCACAGTTCAACCATTATAGTAAACATTTTTCACATACTCAATGTTAAAATGACCCAATCACTTTCATTTGTAAATAAAAATGTGGATTAAATAAATTCTTCAGACCTAAATGTTGAATACAGCAACAGTAAGAGCTCTGGAGATCAATAATAGTTAAAAAAAGATCGTCAATTAAAAAGAAAATAGATTTGTGCAGATTTGAAAATAAGACTCGATCACGACCTGTTTAACAAGTCATATCTTTTAGAAGACAAGAGCACTGACCTTAGACTTCTTAACAGACTCGGATAAAACATCCATCACATTATTCCTAAACACGGCTCACACCTTCAGCTTCTGCCTTATTTAAATAGAGCATAGCACTGTAAAAAAAGAGAGAGAAAATGATGGAGGCGGTAGAAATATATAGGCTGTGTCAACAGTCTGAGTCAGAGTGAGAGGAAGAGAAAGAGCCGTGAGTTCAAACAGCTTCACTGACAGCCACACACTCAGCGAATGACTCGTCAGCCTGGATCTGCTGTGGGTGAAGAGCGATGATGTCCTGATTTCACACACTCACCTGATCAAATCAGACAAATGCAATTCAGATGGAGACGTCGCAAGCTTGCCACTTGAGAAGGAAAATGAGGGAACTGTAATAAACTTGCTTTCTCAAAAGGTCAAATGCATTTTATTGTATTGAACAACAAAGAAACAACTTCATTTACATGAACCAAATCATGAAAAATAAACCCACATGTATGTTTTCACTGCACACACTCAAACATGTTTCAGGAACTGTGTAACTGAATGATGACAGACTATGTGGGGGAATTCATTTACATATTTAAAGCACTTTAAAATCATATTTAAACATGGTTAGTTGAATTGAACAAAGCCTTTTCCTCCTACTGTTAATTGACTATTTCACACTGCCGTCAATACTGTCTGTCAAAACACATTCAAAAGGATTTTGTAAAGATTTAGAGCAAAAATAAAGTCATGTGGAGCAACTTTGGCTTCGAAGGCACAGGGTGTAAGAACTGCTGACAAATACAACCTAAACAGCAGGAACTATCAGTGTGTGAAATCACATAAGATAGGACCAGCATAGGAACATAATGGAGTGTTGTTACTAGTGATGCACCGAAATGAAATTTCTAGTGTGAAGTTGAAAATTCAGGACGCACTTCGTTGGGAAAAAAAAGATTGATGTTTGTAAATTACTTACTGTAACATATTAATAATAATAATAATAATAATAAAAAAAAACATTAAAATAAAATAAAGTTTAATGACAAGAGCTTTTATTTTATTTATTATTTATTTTAAAATCAACTGCAAGTTAAAAGTAATAAAATGCACACAATACACATTTAATTTTAATAACAATTAATTTTCTATTTAAATTGGCTAGTTATATATATATATATATATATATATATATATATATATATATATATATATATATATATATATATATATACAGATACACACACACACACACACACACGCGCGCGCACACACACACACACACACCTGGTCAAAAGTTTGGAGCCAGTTTTTAGTATTTTTAGTAAGTTTTCAAGGCGGCTTTTATTTTTAAATGAAACTATTACCCCAGTCATTATTGCTTTTATTACTATTAATGTTAATAATAATTAATATTAGAGTGATTTCTAAAGGATCATGGGACTGATCCTTGACTGGAGTACAAAGCTGAAAATTCATCATTAAAAACACTGAAATTAATTATTAAATTAAATTACAAACTAATTTTGAAGAGTTATTTTGTAGTGCAACAACATGTGACAATTTGTACTGTATTTTTGATTAAATAAATGCAGCCTTGATGAGCAGGAGAAGCTTTTTTTACAAAAACATTTAAAAATCCTACTGACCCCAAACTTTTGATCGCTAGTGTATAATATATATATATATATATATATATATATATATATATATATATATATATATATATATATATATATATATATATGAATGAAGAGTTTAGGTGTGAAAACTTCTGAAATTTATATGGAAAATAAGCATTTTTCTCAGCCTTCTGTTTTATGTGGAGTTATTTCACTTTAAAGACCATGAAATGAACTTGTTTTTGCCATAAAAGTGAACATTTCTGAACCTACACACAGGAGCGTGGTAAAACTGCTTATTTAAGTGCTCATTTACCATGCTCATATCTACAGTTGAAGTCAGAATTATTAGCCCCCCTTTGTATTATTTTTTTTTTTTGTTGTTTTTTTTTATATTTCCCAAACGATGTTTAACAGAGCAAGGACATTTTCACAGTATGTCTGATAATATTTTTTCTTCTGGAGAAACTTATTTGTTTTATTTCGGCTAGAATAAGAGCAGTTTTTAATTTTTTTATGAACCATTTTAAGGTCAATTATTAGCCCCTTTAAGCTATATATATTTTTTGATAGTCTTTAGAACAAACCATCGTTATACAATAACTTGCCTAATTACCCTAACCTGCCTAGTTAACCTAATTAACCTAGTTAAGCCTTTAAAAGTCACATTAAGCAGTATAGAAGTGTCTTGAAAAATATCTAGTCAAATATTATTTGCTGTCATCATGGCAAAGATAAAAATAAACCAGTTATTAGAAATGAGTTATTAAAACTATTATGTTTAGAAATGTGTTGAACAAATCTCTGTTAAACAAATTAGGGAAAAAATAAACGGGGTTAATAATTCTGATTCAACTGTATGTATGTATGTATGCATGTAAAGCAAACAACTAGAGGGAAATTGAAGCATTTCTTTTGCTGAACACATTGACTTATATGAAGTATATAAAAATAAAATAAATCTTTGCTGATGTCAAAGGTTAGTCAAAAACTGTTTACCAACATTCTTTAAAAATATATTTTATGTTCACCAAATGAAAGACTCTGTCATTTTAGGAAATCACTAAAAGGTTGGAACTATGAAAACAATGAATATGTAATACAGTTCACATAATTAGCAACATGCTGCTCTCTTATAGCCAGGTAATACAGGTATGGAGATTGATATTTTCACCTTTTCTGTGAGGTAAATGTTAAAAGCAAGGCAGTATAAGCTTCTTCTGTAATAATCTTCCACAGTTTAAACACTAATTGACAAATTATATACGATAGTATGCATTTTCTGTCATTTAGTTTATTTATTGCTTCTAACAGTACTGCTCAAAAGTAAGAAAAGATCAGTCATTATCATGTGCTTCACCCATGTTGTTGCTTGAGTTGATGCAACTACAGTGAACTGTCAAATTCAAGAGCGTGAAACAGCAAGCAATCTCCATTACAGAATTGGCTAAATTAAAAACCGAGACTTTGTAATATATTCAAACTAATGCTTATTGCGATTCTTGTATAACAGACACCCTATACTAGTGTTTATACAATAACAGATCAGTCCTGAGATTTAAAAATCTATTTTAAGTGATTAAAAAAATCACTAAATCTTTAGTAAAATATTAATATTTACACATTTTATTAACACTAGCAGTACACTAACAGTCAAAAAGTGCCATTGGAGAACCATTAATTAGAAGTGAATGTATTGGTCAACCATTTCAGCCCTTCAAAATCATTAAAAGAGATAGTTTATAGGATTCAGTCATCATTTACTCAGCCTTCACTTCTTTAAAACCTATTTAAGTAATTTATATTAAGTAGCCTTAACCAATGTACTTACCATGTACTTGCACTGAAAAATAATCATTTGTTACAAGGTATTATCGTCTAAATACATGTTTTACATGTGTTTATGATTGATTAAATACATGCATGTAATTACATCTGCAATTATTTTCTGTAATTACATTTTTCATTTACATAGTTGATCATCCCTTACCCATATTTAAATCTACCCATACCATCAAACCTGCCCATAACCCTACTCATATAACACATTAAGAGCATTCTGCAATACATTATAAACACAGTAAGTACATTCTGTTTAATTTTTTTGGTTTATTTTATAAATATTGTTATATTTATGCCACTTAATATAAAGTGTGACCGAGTTTCTTTCTTCTGTTGAACCTAAAAGAAGAGATTTTTTTAAAAAAGCTGGTTGTTGGCAACCCCTGACTTCCATTGTATTTGTTTTTCTTACTATGGAAGTCAATGAGTGCCAGCAACCAGCATTCTTCACAATAGACGCATTTCCACTGTCGGGCCAGTGCGAGCCAGGGCTTTTATCGGGCCGGGCCGGGCCAAAGGTTGAGCAGTGAGGCTGAAATCATGCCACGTTTCCACAGTCAGGCCAATAACTCCCAGCGCGAGTCAAACGTCACACAACCTGCTCAGTTCAGCGGGAATCAAACAAAGCAGACAAAGCACCATCGCATCATCATGAAATGATTCAAATGGAGACAACTATACTATGCAGCATTACATTATATGTCTATACACACAGGCCTATGTATGTTCATTCATTATATTCGTTTACTCGCCGACTGACAGTTGGCATGGTACATCGAGTGGTCTCGCCACTAACGGAGGGATGACCCAGCACACCATCCACAATATAAAACCACAGAATTTATCTGTTAATAACTCCATATAAAACCTTTTTCATAGCATACTTGTTTCGGCAGAATGGCATATCTAGACTGATTCTCCCCAAAGCACAAAACCATATAAAATATTAAATATCCTTCTGATTTAAAATGTATTTTTTTAATTTTTACCATGTCTCTTACATATTGAGTAACTTTTATTTGACAATGCTGGTGTGTATCGTATCCTACATTATCTGTCTCTTTCTCTCTCTCTCCACATGAGCAGAGATCAGGTGCAGCTGAGAGGGGCGGTGCCAATTATAAAAGCACGCTGTTGGCGTTGTTCATCGAGTTCTCTTCCTGTTTCCCCTCGCTGTTGTGTGTGTGTGAGAAGATCGCTCTAAGTTCACTGTGTGGCAGTGATATCTTTCTGTCTGAAACCCTTTTCCAAAGTCATCTGGTGAGATACTCTGTTAAATGCGGTAATAGGACGGTAACTTGCATTAGCGGTGGCTGATCGTTTATTTCCTGTCTGTAACCCTTGTTCTAAGTCATCTGGTGAGATACTCTGTTAAATGCGGTAATAGGACGGTATTCTGTGTTAGCTGTGGTTAAATGTTTATTTACTACTGAATGATCTCAGGGAAGGCCCTTTTTCTTTTGTTACGTTTCTCTTGTTTAATGGATAGTTAAGGAGATTAGGATTGTTGTTTTATTTACAGAGCTTTATTTTCGGTTTAGGTAAGAAATGTAATATTAGGTAGCGTACCTTGCTTTTTTTAATTGTTTTGGCCTTTTTGTTTCGTGGTTCTGATATTGAAATATATGTTTAATATATCTGTTACCCCTTTTTGACAACTTGTGCTTGGGGGAGCAGGAACAGGGACTCCGGGTGACCTCTTTTAATAGACGGTCATCCTTAACCTTATGTGCGTAGCATTGTGCATCCGCTACGTAACAATGTCATATAAAACATAAACACTTGTTTGAGAAAATAGAACACATTTTTAGGTGCAGTTTTTCCCAATCCATTTATAAAGCAGTGCTACAGGACTGGATGACAGAAAGGAATTGAAGGGTAGATTCTGTTGGTTTTGCTCACCCAAAAATGCTCTGTTTGCACAATTTGATTAATATCATCGTATCCAAAATACTTTATAAATAATATTTCAAAACTCCTCCTTTGTTTATTGTTTTTAGAAAATATCTATAATCTTTTTTCTTTTTTTCAGATTTCATGAAAGTTTAAAAAATGGTTTAAAACGGTTTTATTTGTATTGTATAAACGCTTTATTTGTATTGTGTATATAGCTATTTTCTTATGGCTTTTGTTTGTTTTATATTGGTATCTTTAATTAGTTTTTATTATATCCGATATTTGTAATTCTTTAAATGATTTCAGTAGCCTATAGCTTATTTAGGCTAGATCATGTAATTTGTAAAGTTGTGTGTCTGTTGTATTTATATATTGTATTATCTCCAAAAGAAATAAAGAAAGAAAGAAGCCGCTCGCAGTAACGACAGAGCTGTGAAGCGAGCCTTCTTTTACCCGGTCTCACATTCACACACACACGCACGCACGCACGCACGCACACGCACACGCACACGCACACGCACACACACACACACACACACACACATCTAAACACGCATGTTTCATGCACAAACACACCTTTTAAACTTGACAAAAAACTCTCGACAATTGAGAGTTACTGACTGCTGTGTCTTTAATATGGTGTAAAGATTATTGTGTTATTGAAACACCAAGTAGGATTTGAATTAAAACTACTTCAAGTATTATTTTATGCAACAACCTTAAATTTAAAAGGGAAACAAAAGAGCGATCTTAAGCAAAAGACCCCTAGCCTATAAGGTGTTAGGGTTAAGTTGTTGTATGGAATATCTTAAACTGATCAGTAGCTGTTTTTTCATTGCCTTATTTATTTATTCTTTGCCAAATGTACTCGTGTGTGATGGGAAAACTAATGTTATGACAGTGGCACACCATCTTGCAAACTCCACCTCTGCTTTCACTCCGCCCCAAAGGCCCAGCTGGCCCAAGGTGGGCCAAAAAAAGGCCAGCTGCTGGCCTCAAGAAAGCCCCGCTTTGGCCCGATCTGGCCCCGAAAGTGACTAGAAACACGACTGGCCCTGGCTCACACTGTCTTGCTCGCTTCAGGCAGGACTGAAAACTCGGCTAATGTCTTCCTTTGTGTCCTACAGAAGAAAGAAACTCATAAAGGCTTAAAACCAAACGTAGGAGAATAAATGATGAGGGAATTTTTATTTTTGCCTGAACTATACCTTTTAAGTTTGAAACCAAAAAATTTCAGTCAAAAATTCGGTGCATCTCTAGTTGCTACTATTGTGTTAAGCTTGTGTGAAGCCAGCAGACTTAGTTCAGACTTAATTAGTTGGCAAAAAGAGCACCAAAGCGGTTGCCGTTGCAAAATCTGCATAAATATTACATCAAGCAAGACGCTTTCTACAGCATGATGACATTATGAAGCTGAGGTATACATTTTATGAAAGATGTATCATAAGCCTGCATGTAAAATTGATGACTTTAAATACTCAATTATAAGTGTGTTATTTATACAAGAGATTAGTGCAAATGTGATTTCACTACAGAACCTCATTGAGAGCTTTTAAGGTCTGCTGTTCATCAAAAAAGCCTTAAAAAAGCACATGAATCATTACAAACAAGACGCAGGTGCTCCAAGGGGAAACACTATTTATTTAAGTTTGCAGATATATCCCTGCTGTAAAGCCGTCAGCTGAGGCTTGTTGCATTATGATATCAGCACTCGTGCAAATTCATCATTTCTCAGAAGATCTACTCATCAGCAGTGTTGGGGAAAGTTACTTTTGAAAGTAGTGCATTACAATATTGAGTTACTCCTCCCAAAAAAGTAACTAATTGCCTTACTTAGTTACTTTTATGGAAAGTAATGCATTAGATTACTTTTGAGTTACTTTTGCGTTACTTTTCCTGACCTGGCTGAGGTTTGATCTTTTTCAGAACTTGCAGATTTTTTTTTTTTACCTTTTTTTATAGAGAAGCTCTGCATTTAACAACCACCTATATAACCTACACCTTCATTTTCCTTTAAAAATGTAGGATAACATTATATTTTGAGAACTTTCTGAGCCTAGAGCTATGCATGCTGTATATAAAGATTAATGAAATCATTTAAAGTATTGTAAACGCTACTTTTGTACGTTTTGTCTTATTAGTAAAGTAAATTCACTGTTCATTGAGATAATAATGACAATCAAGCCTAAGAGTACTAACATGAAATAATTTATATTAAGGCAAAAACAGATTTTAAACCTTTAAAATGTTTAATAATAAAATGAACAGTAAGACAATAAAAACATCCCCAAAACAAAATAAATCTTTCTGCTTTATAAATTGAATAAATTGCTTTACATGGCCTTAACAAATGTGTCAATCATTTGCTAAAAGAGAAAAAAATCTTACTATATCTCAAAACATAGTCGCTTCTACAGTAACAGTAGACAGTGGCTGCACCTCCTCAACAATAAAAGCAATAATAATTTTTTGATTTTAGTCAGATTAATTGTTTGACCTGGAGAACGTGAATTGATGTCAGTCATTTGTTGTTTAGCTTAAACGTCGTGTTTCTTGCAGTCAAGAGTTTTACTTACACATAATCTACACTTATGACAATCCACTTCTTTGCTTCGATGAGTTCAAAATAACACAAATTTATTGCAAAAACGTAAGTCTAAGGCATGCCAATGTTTCTGTTTCTGACTGTCTGTAGTGATGGCGGGCGATTCGCGAATAAGTTGTCCTTAACCGAATCTTCTAAGGCTACATTCACACTGCAGGCAAACGTGGCCCAAATCTGAATCTTTTTTTGCTCACCTATGACATGTGTTGTCTTGGCTGTGTGAACAGCCCAAACTGCAAGGAATCTGATCTTTTTCATTCTGATTTGTGCTACTTTCATATGTGATATTAATCAGACACAGATCAGATGTTTTGCAATGCGACCACAGTGTGAATGGTTATGTAGGATTTCAAGTGACTTTTACATCTTTGAGCGACATGCGTCATCATTCTGTACTGCAAACATCCTCTACTCCTCAGCAGCATAGTAGAATGGCACACAGAGAAATTACTTTACCACAGAAAGTGAGTTGTTCATAACAAAGTGAAATGAAATAACTTCAAATAGAGATAAACCAACTCCACCTTCACAGTTCAGTCTGCGGATGCTCATTAACCCTAGATGAGTTCACTACAGCGGTGGTCAGACGACACGCACTGCGGTTGTCATAAATCACAAATGATCAGTGTTTTTAATCACAAGAGACTCATATTAGATTTCAAATGCCGAAATGTGCATTAGTAGTAGCAGAACAACCCTTTAAAAATGTTAAAATACACCACGGTTGACTGTGAAAAGGGCAATAATCATATTAAACATAATCTGACAACGTGCTTACTTCATACACATTGTGTATATAATTAGACATTTTATGTTGTCCGTAACTGTACTTTTGCGCATGCGGGTCAGTTTATGACCATGATCTGCTCACATTGAAAATCTAATACTGCTTACATTTCTAACAACAATGTGAACAGCTATGCAACAAAATCAGATCTGAGAAAAAAAAATCTGATTTGAGCACTAAGCCTTGCGGTGTGAATGTATCCTAAATGAAGCAGTCGAACCAGTTCACCAAATTAATTCAGTGTGAAACGGTTGCATCTTCAGTAGGCTAAGTACTTTATTACTTACTTTTTAACATGCCGGATACCCCCTCTGACTCGAAATGAACCAATATCCAATTTATTCAGTTACTAGAACAGTACACTGACTCATCTGCTGTGAAAAAAGAGACCTGATGATGAGTGCAAGCCAACTGTCTGTTCCTTCGTAGCAGACTCTCTCATCGAGTATGTGATTCAACCTAATTTTTATTCCACAATATATATTTTTAAAAGCCAATCAAGCAAGTTAAAATGTAATTCACGTTTCATTTTTCTTAAAGTAACTCAAATAATATTGCTTATTTTCAAAAGTAATGCGTTACTTTACTCGTTACTGCATATTATTACGTAAAGTGTTACCCCCAACACTGCTCATCAGACACTATAAAGATCCTAAATGTTGTCCCAACACAAATCCATTAAGTTAACTTAATTGTTTATACACATTTAAGTAGATTGAACAACATAAAACAATTCTGTTTTCAAAAAAAAACTCCAGAATGGTGTTATTTTCGTTAATTTTAAATAAGTAGTTAAGAACAAGCAGCAAAAATCTATTATTTGATCCTTTTTTTGAGTGTAAGCATTATAAAGAGTGAAGCTTGGCCTTACAACTTATAATCAAAATCTTTAAAAACAAGCTAGTAGGAATCTAATGCCTGATAAAAACCTCATCTAAAAAGTGAGAAAAGCTTGTAATGCCACAGGTTTAGTACCGAAGATACAAATGTAATCAAACTGTTAAGGACACAATTATTATTACTATTGATCTGACTATTTGAAAAAATATATATATTGTCAATTCTTTTGCACTGCATGCTTTTCAACTGCTTAACTGATGATACTGTATGGGCTACTTGTGATTCATTGGCTGTGAAATGAGTAGCCTTTTTTAAGACATCAACAGTATTTCAAAACAAGACAATTACTATCTATTAATAAATTAGAATTGATGAAGTGATCAATGAATGCACCATACAGCGCAATAGTGCCAAAATTACCCTAAAAGTTAACCTAAATTCTAAAAAAGTACCACAAAAACAAGACATGCTCAAAAATACTATTTTAAATACATTTGAAAAGGAGTGGTCTAACCCTTCTGAGCATTAATCACTTAAAAAAATCTGAATAAATATTCAATTTAAATTGGTGGTATAACCCGTCGTAAACAAATCTAAAACACCCTCTGTTTAAAAGAAAGTGTCATTTGTGGACTGTATAATATAGTTATCCACTATATTCTGTGATATAGTGGACAAATGCAGTCAAAATAACCAAAATTGAGAAAAAGAGTTGCCTAAACATACCCATACCTATTAAGTTCATTAATGGAGTCATTAAACCTAATTTCCAGCCATTTCATACAGTACGAAACATTAAGGCCAGGTCCAGCAAACGCATGGGACTTCAAGTTTTCGCGTCAAATATTTTAAAATCATACCTCATTATTAGCAAAATGTTTGGCACATGATTTGTTGGTTGAGGAATGAGTGAAGGTGAGAGAGTATGGCTGTTTAAGGCTGGCGATGAGTTAAGGGGGTCATGAGTTACTCATAGATGCTCTATGGCTCGCTGGTTTTGGCTTCTGTTTGTCGTATTTCACAGACACAATGAGGAAGACGAGGAGTGTGACTCCCTGGATGGCGGCCAGGAGGAAGAAGTAATAATTCAGTCTGCACTCGTTGATGTTACCTGCAGAGAGAAGAAAGAAAGGGAGAAATAGGGATCATTTGGATGTGAATATCAAAATGTCAATAGTGGATAATAATGATTTACATGATTTGCAGCACAGAAATCACAACACCATTACATAATAGCTGAAACTACATTCTAGTATATTTTCTCAGCGGTATGTCTGAATTTTTTTGATGCAAGAGTGTTAATTAATAATTGCAATTTATAACTAAGAGTGTATTCTCCTCTAGTTTGATTTGATTGAATTGAACTCAAGTTCGTTTTCCCCTTTGGTGCGGATCTTTTGGGTCAGTTGTGAATAGTGAATAGGAGTGTGTTCTGGGAATTTGAGTCACAGGAGCCTGGATTCCATTGATCTCCATAGGTTTATTGTATCATTTATACACTTATTTGTAGGGCTGCACAATATATCGTTTCAGCATCGATATCGCAATGTGAACATTCACAATAGTCACATCACAGAATTTGCAATTTTGAGCCTGTATTATAATTTATAATTTCCATGTGTTTGAGGCCTGTGACTATATGAAGATTTTAACAGCATTCAAACATAAGAAATTGTACCGTTAACTTTAATAACAATTAATTTTATTGAATTATTTTTATTTTTACTTAAAAAAGACTCTGAAAATGATAAAACACTGTTTATTTCAAATGTAACTTTTCATTATTGTTTCTATCTAAGATTTGAATGTGTTTATTAGATGTTATGCAGATGCACTCCCCTACAGAATCAGCCCAATCAATCTAAAATTATCAATTCTTTCTAAATAAAGCTATTTTAGTCATCTGGTGAAATTGTGTTCATATCGCAATATATACCGCAGACTAACAAAATATCACAATGTTAGATTTTTCCAATATTGTGCAGCCCTATTATTTTCAATAAGCTAAGCACTCACACAACAAATAAAGAAGAAAATCTTTAAAAAAGGAAATGTTTTCTTGCGGCAGTTCATTAATTCCCGGTCACTCATGGATAATTTGGTTCATTTATTTGATTCGATCGTTCTGTGTCCATGCTTAGCTTCTCTAGATCCACTTTAGCGCTGGAGACTGAATATTGTGGAATTAATATTTTTAGCTTCGAAAGACACACAAATAATATTTTAATAAAGATTTTTACATATTTAATATTTAGATATTTAAGTCTATTTTATTTTCAGTGTTTGAAAAGTATTAATAAGCGGTCGAAAAATTATGTGGTTATTTGCATTGGTTTGTAAGTGATCTTCTGAGCTTGTCATAGAACATGGTGGAATGCAACTCGCCATGATGTAGCTTCGCATTTTCTATATAGAAATCACACTCTGGTGTGCACCAAACAAACTTACCTAGACACAGTTGAAGAGTTGGTCTCTGTCATGATCACCAGTGATCTAACCTAGGCAGATCACTGGAGAACTGCACATCTGTCACTGAACTGGACTACAAATACTATCATGCACCTCACACACACCAGTTTCTGATTCTCTCTAATTACTCACACACAGCTGGAAGCTCATGATGAGCTCATTGCCAGGACTATATTATACATCTCACTCACACATACATTTATTGAGTCTTGTTTGTTTTCCATAGCATTATGAAGAGTTTTCCTGGTCTTGTCCTGCTGTGTTTTGACCCAGTTTCTGTTTATTTGTTTCCGTCTTTTCAACACCTGCCCTGACCATTCGCCTATTTCTGACTATGCTTCTGGATTACCCTTATGATACTGTTTGTACCTGTTTGCCGTTGCATGCGTGGCTATTCTCTGTTTAATAAACTGGATCCTCAACTCTGTTGCCCAGTGTCCTACAGTTATAGTCTCAATCTGCTTTCAAACAAACTTTGGTACGTTTCATTTCATGTGTGAATATGATCAAACCTTGACCCACCACATTCACAGGAAAGACCTCTGCCTTTTAAGTTTTCAGGATCGCACAGTTTGAGTTGTGCACCCATGGCGTCTACCATTACCAAGCAACTCAGGTGCAGGATCCTATGAACTGCCACTAACAAACCCCAGTCTAGGTCCCAGTGGGCTGTTCTGTGTTTCTCTGATGTATCTAGCCTGCCGTTATAACTGAAATGTGCATAATACACATTTTTACGACAATGTTGCTCTCTGATTGTCCATATCTACATTGGAAATGACGAACTTGTGCAAGCAGAAGACACAATTTCGAGACAAGAGACACAGTTTGAAAAACAGACCACACCAAGGGAGTGCAACTATTTCTGTCCAATAAAAAGCTGACACACGCATGGTTTTGTTTACAACTTCTAGTTTGTAAAGCAAACCACAACATTACACAAAAAAAAATCAACATTAGCTATATTAGCTGTAAATTAACATCAACTGTATGTTTTTATCCAAAGATGCAAATTAGATGTGTGCACATGACTGGAACATCGCATAAAAACATTTGTGGATAAAGCATAGTTTCAATAAACACCAAGTCAAAGTTCCTCATGAACTGGTGCCAAATATGGAAGAAATGGAAATCACTGTGCTAAGAGAAGCCACTGTGGGCCCTTTTGCTTACATAATATGACATTTGCACCTCAGAAGACTAAGCTAAAATGCAGTGAACGTGTAGTGGATTTTAGAGGCATAAGACTGCTCTTTGGGAATGCAGTCGCTCAAGATTATTCTGGGGGTAATAATACTAAACCACTGTGAGATGATGGACTTTGGCTAAGAGATTTTAGAATGACCAAAACAACATTTCAGATGTTTAACAATGTAGTCAATAATGTAGGCTGATTTGTCCATTAATGCCATCCCATCACAAAATCACATTCTTTTTTTGATGCACATGCTGGAATTTATTTGGTATATGTGTTTGGTATATTTATCTTTTCTTTTCAGATAAAACATTTATCCTACCAAGTTGTGTGCATAATTTTTAAAGTGTATGCACATCTTGGCATTTTCCACTAAGCATTTTTATGCATTTTTCTAAAATGCGCATATAAATATGTTGCTGGAATAAGCAAGTGAACAAACAGACTTTGCAGATGTGAATAAACCAAACATATCTTCTGTAAACCTTTAATTTACTAGTACTACACTGTAAAACATATCCGTAAATTTGCTGTTTTCGGCATTTTGAGATTTATGTTTTTATTTTATTTTATTTTTTTACTGATTTATTTATGCTTTTGAACTGCATTATGGGACCCTTTTAACCTTGAAAAGTTTGAAAAAGTGACTTTTATTACCATTTTTATTAACTTAAAGTGATATATTATCTGGGTTCATGATGTATATAATGGCAGGGGTTCTTAAATTTTTCATAAAACAAACAAAAGCTAAATAAATTTAGGTATGAACAGCACAAAAAAATTAAACTGTTTTAAGCCATTTTAAACTTTCTTTTTAAAAAGATTTAACATTTTTTTAACATTTAACATTTTTTCTTCAAAACAATAAACAACGGAGGAGTTTTGAAATATTATTTATAAAGTATTTGGATACAATGATATTAATCAATTCCTGCATATTGACAACACAAAAATATGCAACAGTCTAACAACCATATAATTTTCATAGTCATTTATTAATCTGTTTAATTTTATAACCTCACCTAACTGGTGGGCAAAATGTTTTCAGCACAAGTCTATTTTTTTGTTTAATTTTGAAGACCACCACTCAGAAATCATTCTCAATGTTCAGTTGTGTCCTGTATTTATTTTTAATGTATTTGATAGTCATAAAGGTGTCAGAAAGTTTAACCTGGTGCTAAAAAATCAATCTGCTACATCTGACACTATTGCTGTGTTGTTACTAAAATGTAGTAATTATAATAGTTAAAATTTTTTTTTTACTTTTTTGTTGTTTTAAAACAAACGTCTTGAAACAAAAGTCAAATTTGTTTGACTTTTGAAAATCACCAAGCGACCCCCTGTCATTGTCCCACAACCCCCGCTTTGGGAACCACTGTATTATGATACAACTGTATTATAGTCAACTTCCAGTACATTTTCTGTTATTTTACAGAAACATCTTATAAATTATTTTATTTCAAACTACTAAAATGTCAATAAAAGTCACTTTGTTCAACCGTACAAATACATTTTCAGTATCAAAAGTCGACAAAGCATAGATCAACATGCCATAATGCAATTTGCAACCATAAATAAATGGAAAATACTTGTGAAATCACTAAATACGGAAACCTTTAATTAATAGAACAGCAAATAATTTAAAAAAATGTACTAGTTATATTCAGTTACAGTCTCTCTTCCTAAAAGAAATGTATAAATATATTATATATCACGATTTCTTTTCTGAAATTATTCAACATCCTTTCTTTGCTCACTTGATCAGTAAAAAGAGATTCCTGATTAATTACAAAGGCCTGAGCACAGGTAGATTAAGAGAAGCTGAACATCTGCATGTGGATGCTGCATTCATATGTCAAAAGAAAGCATAAAGCATATGTTTGCGCTTGTTAGATCCCTGAAGGCATCAGAGCGAACAGGCAATCTGCTCCCCTCATGCTACCCTACAGCGGCAAAGGAGCTTTAACTGATAGCATGTCTGCCCGCACCGCTTGTAAGCATCCATTGCAACCTGCAAACCCATCTGACTCTGGTTTATTGAAGCAAAACCTAAACAAGAATTCCTTCTGCATCCAATCTCTCCTTCAATTCGCCTCTCTATAAAATGCTTGAGAGCAGATAGAGGGCTAACATCAATACTTACAGGGGAACCATAAACAAAAAGCCACATCTTCACAGGATGAAGGAACAGCCTGTAATTCAGCATCTTGGGAGCTTAAGAGAAGCACACACTTGCTCTGATTCTGCTGGCATTACAGACTATGAGCTCTTGGGTCTAAACTAACTCTCCTGTTGTTCTGACTGCTCACGGCCATTATAGTCCTGGGTGACAACTGTGTGTGGGATTGAATTTCACCCTCTGTTTTGGCTAAATTCAGTTCACTGAGAAATCCTTTCACAAATGTTGATTGCATTATAAATCATATGCGCTTCTCTATTTTTCTCTCACTCTCTGCACAGTAAATAAAAAAATACGACATATGCAGCTTTGGTTGCCTGAATTTTACTGCCACAAATATGGTAAATATACATTTCATTCATTTGATTCAATGTTTTGAAGTGTTAACATCTACATTGTACCTTTTATATATAAATTCGATATTGGATGTGAGGTAATGCTGGAAAAGGAGGAACTGCTTAAATGTAATTTGATACCCCACACCAAATAGGAAAAGAAAAAAACAACCTTTGCATTACTCGGGAGACACAAAGACTTGGTGGGTGGAGAGAACAGCATCAAACAGCCGTGTCTGTATAGACTATTCAACACAATCTCACGGCAATTCGTAACTTTTTTTTTTAGTGGCTAATTCGTACGAATTCGTACGATCTAATTTGTACAATTTAGTAAGATTTGATCATCCTCCAATGACGGTTGGGTTTAGGTGCCACGCCTCCTTTTTTAAATCGTACCATTTTGTACGACTGAACTCGTACGAATTCATACGAATTAGCCACTAAACTGTCAAAACGTAAAATACTTACGTTTTCTCGTGAGATCAGGCTGGACTATTCTGTCACAAAATGTGGCAAAAATCCTACACGACGGTAATAGTTTAAGATGTTTACATGTTTACATTCAGAGAGCAGCCTTTACAGCGGATCTTTCAGTCCATAATATTGTAGTGATATTACTGTAAACTTAGTAACTAAATCATTTTGACTAATGTATGTCTTTAAAAACTGAAAGAGCACTGCTGACAATACTAACTAACTTTAACATTCAACACCAACTGGAACCGTGTGTTTTTTAAAAAGAAAAAATGTGGATTTCACCATTTCCAGATGCAAAAAGCTCTCTGCTAAAAAATGTTCCTTACAAACATATTTTTGTTGTGTGTTAGCAGATCACTGTAACCCACACATATGGGTCCACACGCAGGCTGTGCTCTCATCACAGGAAAATGAAAACAAAACCCTCATTGCGGTACATTTATAAACGCAACACTGACGACCCATGTCTCCAAACAATTCTTCTTCTTCCACTTGTTTTAATTACGGTTGGCAACACAACGTGGCATCTCTCTGCCGTCTGAACACTGTAACAGGTAAAAAAAGTCTTTGAAGCTCTATCATGCATATTAATGAAGTTGCACCTCATTCACATTAGAGAGAGCTGATTGGTTCGAACCAAGTCTTTCTCTTGAGTTAATGCTAAAAACACAAAGACATCACGTTGTGCCAGCCAGTACAGACAGCCAATCTCTACTGAAATTTACACAATGATCTCATCGCTTTGACGTAGTTTCAACATTTCTTTTCAAACCGGAAGAAATGGAAGAAAACAACCCATTTTCACTTTTATGTGAAATATATGTGTTCTAAAAGTGTTTTTAGCAGCGTGGGACATATATCTGACTATCAATATCTCAAAAAAATGTGTTTTGGTGTTTATTGACCCTTTAAGTTAACTTGATTGTTCTTACAATTTAAGTGAATTCAACATAAAACTATTATGTTGTCTGCACAAAAATACTGAATAATTGTGTTGTTTGAGCTCATTTTAGTAGCTAAGTAGCTTAATCAAGCAACAATATTCTTGGAGTGAAGAACCAAAGCAATATCAACACAAAAAAACACAAAGAGATGAAGAGAGGATCTCAACCATCAAGGATTTCCAGGACAACACATACACTTAATACAAAAACACACAACTTGTGGAAACGCTTTTAGTTAGGAGCTTCGGTTCATTTCATGACTTTCTTATCACCATCTGCTTTTGGTGCTGTTTTTGTGTGTGTATCAAAGGTACAATGTAGATGTTAATACTTTAAAGTGTTGCATTAAATGAATGAAATACATATTTAGGGGCCGATAAAGCTTTTTGCGTTGAGAGGCGCCTTTTTTGAATGATTTACTAACGGCCACAAGCGTTTTGCCTTTTAACCTGTGCACTTGCAGTTGAAAAAAGCCAACTTTGAGCAGAAAAAGCGAGTTACGTCAATCACGTTTTTGGAACGTAAAAACGCATTCGTTATGATCGGCCCCTTACCATATTTTGGCAGTAAAATTCTGGCAACCAATGCTGCAAATGTTGTTCACTGTACATTTTTTTTTATTAAACATGTACACACATCACCTATATGTAAGCCCACACAGAATCTGCGCGCGCAGAAATCCATAGATTTTTAACCCCTCACTGAGTCTATTTATTCACTTGTGTACATGTGTGTAAATTTATTTTTATTCCGTTTTTATATTAATTTCAGTAATATTATTGACTAATATGAAAATGTTAATGATTTATTTACAATACAGTTTGTAAATATTTTCTGTCCTGTTAGCCAATTTATTATATGAGAGACTTGCTTTGTTTACCAAAAAAGTGGAAGTAATTGGGTTTGCATTAAAAATGTTTAATAAAAGTGTTTCATATATTAAGTTTTTATATAAAAACTATATATAAATGTTTCATATATTAAGTTTTTAGCTATGATACTCCCAAAACCGTTGAGCAGAAATCTGCAGACAAGTCTACAGAACTGTACGCCTGTATATGATAACTTAATTTGATTGTAATGCAATGTGCACCTTTTGTGAAGCTCCTTTGAAACAATAATTATTGTAAAAAGCGCTATACAAAAAACTTGAATTGAAATAAAGTGTCAGACAGAGTTCTGGGAAAGTCAATTTACAGTTATTTACTTTATGTAGTAGGGGAACCTACTGTTAACCATGTAACAGATTTTTACTGTAGCATTTCTACAGTAAGTTTACGGTTAAAATCATGGCCATTTTCACAGAGTAAGCTAAGCTGAGGAAAAAGCTGTTTAACAGTTCTGATCTATTCAAAAGAGGTAGTCAAACCTCCAGGGTTCAAGACCATCAAAGAGAAAGTCTTAATAAGTAATTCTGCAAAGGGACCATCGATCCTCAGGAGTGGTTTATACCAGATAAAACAGGGCCCTGTAGTGCTGCTTAACATTACCCATTTCAATGTCTAAAAAACTCAAATCTGTATGAATGTATTAGCATTTCAAATACACATATCATGCCAAAATAGGGTCACAGATTGGAAGATGGTATTTCACTTTAAGAAGATTCAACTAGCTTGAACGTGTCATTGGATGAAAGACAAGATAAAGCATCTTTTAGTAGCAACCAAGGGGTGGAGGAAAAAAATGAAACAGGACTGCTGACCCACAGCTGAACCTTCATAGGGAACACGATGAGATATAATTACCCATGGCCTTAAAGAACACAACTGCTGAAAATGAGGAAGTTGAAAACATGAAAGGAACTCAGAACACTAAGGAGATGCAATGCACAGTCATCACAAACATGTCCAAACGAAGATCCAGATGGTGAATTTTGATTATACATCATGTTAGATATGACATTTAATTAATTTATCTTGTTTAGCAAGGGTTTCAAGATTTCAGTTGCTCTTAAAGGTCCTGTGCCCAGCTCCATAAAACATCTTAAAAGGTAATTTTCCCCTAAGATCGCCCTTATGTTTCCCTTAAATATAAGCGAGTTGCATAACCCTTAAATGCTACTTAAGGGTTTTTATAAGTAAAACCATCATAGGCCATTTAGAATTTGCTGTAAATGTCTATTTTCCCTTAGGTTAACCCTTAAACGTGTTGCTTAAAACTCCACAACTTTTTATTAAATTAACAGTCAAGTATAATCTAGGGTTGGGCAAACTGCACATTAAGAGTTTCACAAGGCACAATTAATGATGAAAACAGTTACTAGAATATGGATTTGGTCTAGAAGATCACTATAACAAATAATATCACTGGAAAGTAACATCAGTCAGTCATTTAATAACTAGCTAAATTAAAACCACTAAACATTTTTAATAATGTAGACATTATCTCCTATTTTTTATTTAAGCCAATTATTTTACTTTTCAATTTAATGCATGTTATTTCTGTGCTGCATCCTCATTGAAGATGCTTGTTAATTGCTAGTTTTTTTTATAATGTACAGCAGGGCTGGAGTGGGACTCCTTTTCAGCCCTGGAGTTTCAAGCCTTAGACCGACCCCCCTCAGTTCACGACTGACTATATTAAAATAACATCATTTCCAATTTAGTTTCTAATGACACTAAAAGTTTCTAATGTCTTTTTCAAGGTAACAGCTGCTTTAGAACTTCGAATGCCTTTTTATAAATATGAAAACATTAAAGGGTAGCTAAATCTCCAACACTATTCTTTAAAACATCACAGTGTCCTTTCCTGCAATATCTGAATAAATATTCTGTGCAAAATTCTTTATAGATATCCAATCCTTTGGTAACACAAAAAATAAAAATAAAAGTATGTACACCTACATAAGTAACTCAAACAGTCCTATATGTCTAAAATAACACACAAAAAAATAAATAAATAAATAATTTTTAAAAAATTACTCCGGTGAGGTTCAAATTCAGTTCAACGGCGTCATAATGCAACATGCTGACCACTGGACCACGATGGCGCTGTTATGCTGGTGCGTTTGAAATAAAAAAAATAAGTATTGCACTGTTATCTGCAGAACTCTTCTGGAGAATACCACAGTATCACTTTCTATTGATGGCTTAATCTTTTTCTCCTCTTTTTAAATTTCTGATCAAGTTATGTCAGATTTATTAATTAAGTGAATCATCTGATTTCCATTGAGCAGGTGTAATATTCATTAATATTAATTATTCGAATTCTAAGGTGCCGCTGTTTGGGGTTGAATGATAGTTATGTTATCATTACCCTGCAGGCTGAATTTTGCTCAAGGAGCTGCAAGAAAATAAATAAAAAGGGCGGAGCTGCGGCAAAATAATGAATAAAAAAGTGAGGTTATGGTCAAATAAATGAAAAAAGTGCGACTACTGAGAGTGCAAGTAGCTAGGGACACCGGCCCTCACGGCCAAAAAATGGACCGGCCCACCGGGAATTTTCCCAGTCCTCCCGATTAGCCAATCCGGGCCTGATGTACAGTAATCTTAACACACTTCAAATAGGAAGGAGGCACTATTGCACTGAAGACACAACACTGACTGATTTTCAGTTGCCGAAAGAGTTTTTTTTTCCATGTTTTAAAGGTGTGTCTCTGAGTGAATGTGCAGAAGCAGATGCAAGTATGTATGTGTATGTGAGACACTAGACTGAGCTTAGTTAGATAGAGTTCAATTTTACAGGCCCAGATGCCATCCAGAAGCATTATCGGACACCCTTGTTAGAGAGCAGGGATTTGACCCTGGAAAGTCACTTCCTTGTAGAGTTCAGCTAAAACCCTGAATAAACTCACCTACATGTAACTGTGATTTATGAGTAGCTCTGAAGACTTTGATTAACTTGCTCAGTTATTTTTGCTTAAGGTTGGAGGTAGAACAGAGGCCTTGCAGAAACCAGACTGATAGCCCTACTGTATCTCTTTAAGCATGCCTGAAAAAATATAACCTTTGTCTTCAGGACTGCTTGAAAATGATTACACTGTGTGTTTTGGTTGTCTGCACCAGATGCGACAGGACAGAAAAATGTAAATAACAGAGCCATCTAGAAGCACAGAATAATTCACTGCACTATTAATAAACCCAGCAGGCACAGGACGCCAACATGCATTTGTTTGGAAAATGAAAATCGGGTTAATGTCAGAACCCAACATCAAGCCGATGTCCAATGTGGGACAGAGTTGCATTTTGGTTACTTTCCAACACATCCTAAAAATAACAAAATATCAACGACTGGCTTAATCATGCCCTGTGGCAACAAATGAAAGAGCGTGACCTTGTGTTAAAAAGGGCACTTGAATCAGGACTTCGCAATGATAGGCACATTTTTACATCTCTAAGAAATAAAGTGGTAAAAAATATGAGGAAGGCTAAGGCGGAGTTTTTAATAAGAATAATAGATAATGCTACAGGTAATGGGAAGATGATTTGGAAAAATATTATAACACTGACTGGAAGGAAATCTGATCATAAACTAAGTGAATTAAGACTAAAAATAAATGGAAATCTCATTCATGATCAGGAAAGACTTGCAAATATTTTTTATGATTATTTTATTAACTCTGTTGCGGAACTAAAAACTTTTCATCTAAATGTACGATACGCTGTCCAATAAATTATAATAAACCAATTTTTAAAATAGATGATATATCTGAATCTGAGGTTTTAAACATAATAGACTCACTTAGAACTTCAGAAGCAAAAGACGCTTATGGATTACATTCTGTGTTTTTAAAAACATACAAGGATATACTAGCTGGGCCTATCACCCATCTAATAAATCTTTCAATTACACAAGGTACATACCCAGGTGCTTGTAAATTAGCCATAGTGACACCGATATTTAAAGCTGGCGAGTAAACAAATGTAAAAAAACTATAGGCCGATTATTATATTGCCTACAGTTGCCAAAGTAGTAGAGAAATGGGTAGCACAGCAATTGATTGCTTACTTGAATGCGGGACATACCCCTTTACAGCCAATGCAGTTTGGATTAAGAACTAATCACTCAACCAAATCGGCTAATTGTTATCTTATAGAGAATAAGAAATCCAAACTTGACAGAGGTGTAGTAACAGGAGCAGTTTTTTTAGATTTAAAATGGGCATTTGACACAGTAAATCATGAGGTACTCCTTTCAAAGCTCACTCTTTTTAACTTTTCTTCAGAGGCGATTATGTGGATGACTTCATATCTAACAAATAGGAAACAATGTGTGCGCCTTGGTAATAGTCAATGAGTATACAGAATCAGTAATTGTGGAGTTCCTCAAGGATCCATTCTGGGCCCTATCCTGTTTAGTCTGTAAATAAATGACCTCTCACAAGTCTGTCCTACTATTAATATTCAGATGTATGCTGATGACACAGTTCTATATGTGCACGTGAAAAACAAACAACTGGCGGCAAATTATTTAACAGAGGCATTATTTCATGTGTCTGATTGGTTGTGTAAATCATATCTTAATTTGAATACAAGTAAAACGGGTTGTATGTTTTTCTCACAATCATTGACAGCTACCCATCATCCTGATGTATTTGTTAAAGCAGAAAAGCTCAGGGTTGTCTCTGATTTTAAATATTTAGGTCTAATTTTAGATTCACAATTGATATTCCAAAAGCATGCCAAGAAGGTCACTAAAATTGTTACATTTAATCTGGCCAACTTCAGGCAAATACCTTAACTTGACTAATGAAGCAGCAAAACTTTTTATGCACTCCATTTTTCTTATTTGACATATTGTCTTACTAGTTGGTCACACGCAAGTAAAAACGGTTTTAAAATCAGCTGAATCACTTTATAAACAGGCACTTAAAGTATTTGATCAGAAGTCTATTAGGTATCATCATTGTAATATAATACAAAAACACTATTTATTAAGTGAATATGCTATTTAAATGAATATGCTCCACCCCCATTATGTGAGTTTGTAACACACAAGAACAATAATGGTCAAGCAACACGATCTGTTACCAGGGGAGACTGTGCTGTGCAGTTCAGACGTACAACTTTTGCACAATCAGTCTTCTCAGTTAGAGCCAGTCATTTTTGGAACACACTTCCCATTGATTTAAGGGGTGTTACAAATTATTCAACTTTTAAATACAAGTTAAAGAAATGGCTAAAAGCAAATCAAGTTTGTAATCATGTGTAATTCTTTTGTCTAACATTTTAAGAAATTCTTATTACATGTTTTATCCTGTTGTCATATGTAACTTTACTGTTTTTGTATGTGTGATGATGTGTTTTTTGATTTTAGGTTGCCTTTTAAAATCTGGCAGGGGGCAACAGATGAAAATTAGCCCTTGTGGCTAACTCTGGCTTATTTACAGTGTCACTGTTTATTAATGAGCATTGTCCCTGTTAAATAATAAAAAATAAAAAAAAAACTAATGATGTTACAGCATGACGTTGTGTTGACCTTACCAATATGATGTCTATCAGACGTTGGATTTTAGTTGCCATACCTGATAAATGTCAGTATTAGACGTCAATATGACAATGGTTTAAGAAATTGGCTCGACGTTGGATTTTGATGACTTTCCAATACAACCTAAAGTCAACGTAATATCATCGTCATTTCACATCACTTTAGGTCACCTTAGACACCTAAATCTAACCTAATATTAAGATCTTATGAGGTTGTGTGTCTGCTGGTAAATGGCAAGGTTAATTAGTACACATAAAATCTCATTGGTACACATTAAAGATATCTTGTTTCATGATGTGTAGGCTGGAGATAAACTCTGGAGGACAGTGGCCTTCCAGTATTAGAGTTTCCCACCCCTGAAATAGTGTCCTTTTACATATAAAAAAAAATTCTGGGTTGTTTTAACTCAACGTGGAGTCAACGTGTATAGTCAAACCCAAAATAGTTTTTAACCCAATGGCTGGGTTTATTCATATTTGACCCAACACCAACTTAAAACAACAGTGTTTTTTAGAGTGTGGTGGTAAAATATTTACTTGGGTGCATAGTTGGATGCAATGCGTTATTACATGTATTCTTATTACATTTTTGAGGAACACAGTAATGTGAAGAATTACAATTTAAATTCGATTATAGTTATTAAAGTCAGTGTAATTTTGCTGTGAAATTTAGTCGATGTACAGTCTCTAAAGAACTTGACTGCTTTTAACTCGACCAGCAACTCGTTCAAGCACTTGATCAGAAAGCAGTCTACGACAATAATCGTCACCAAGGAGGATATCGGGCCTAAAAACACAGCAGTCCAACTCAGCTTAAACAGGCTAAGTAGAGTTTTTATGTAGAATCGGGAGTGAAGGTATCTTCTGAATGTGAAGAGAAGCTGCTTATGAAGTCGTTCTTATATTGTGTCTTTTGCACACAAGTTTGTTATTTCCAATAGAGGTTTGTGGTTTGCGTATATTCGAAGCGCATATTGTGTGCACTCCCATTTTCAGGCGCTCCAGTTGAAAACTGTGAGTCACGTGACAAGAACTGACCGATCAGCTTCATGCTTTGTATGAAATATACACATTTCAGTAAACTAATTACCTCAGACAAACACAGAACACCCAAACACTGCAGTGCCTTTATCATACTATGGATGTCAATGGCTAGAGGTATCCAGTTTTCTTCATGTCTTCTTTTGTGTTAAAAAAAACCCTCCAAAAAAACAGGTTTGGAACAAGTGAATGATGAGAGAATTTAAGTTTTGGGCGAACTCTTTCAAATATGTCAAGCTGCTGTGATCAACGCTTTTTAATGTTTTTCAGTGAATATTAAATTACTTAAAATGAAAAATTATTTCGTATTTTATAGGTATATTTTATATGTTTTAAGTAACGTAATGTAATCAGATTACAATTTTCCAGTTTGTAATCTATTACTTTTTTAAAGCCACTTACCCAACACCGGTGCTCATTTGGATAAATTTGTAAATATTTAAAGCTGTATTACATCAGCATATCTTTAACTCAGAAAACTGCAAGGTGCCACATGCAACGAGTAGATTTATAGCAGGTATGAAGGTGCCAAAATCAAAGCCTCATGCTTACTGCACATGTTGATCAAGATGTTCTATAGTGACAGGTTAAAATCAAGTTCAAATAGGTTGAAATCCAACCAGACTCCATCCCATCCCTGTTTCAATCTCCAATAATTTCTTCCCTTCTCTTCACTGGTCTCAGTCTAATAAAAGTGACAAGCCATGTTATGGCTACAAGAACCTTTTGATCAATTTCTCTGCTGCTTTAATATACTCTGTAACAGCAGGCGCTCCCCAATGACAACAAGTGTTACAAGAAAGTGGACAGTTTGACTGAGAGAGCAATCGAGCTCAGGATCGTACTGCCCTCCAGCAAGAAGAAAACAAATGCCCCTGTCTGCGAAAAACGCTGCATTTACAATACCCACATGCCAGAGCAGAACTAAGAGCAAACCAACAATCAATACCCTCAAACAGTCTACCATTCAAGCCACACCATACCCAAAACTCATGGAAATAAACGCAGTCAAATATTGTGCGCTATTGTTTTGAGTTGCCCCCTACATCCCCCCTCATTCCCAGTGATGTGCGTTGGCGGGTGACGCCGCTGTTCTTCCATTGCTTCTGGGAGATGACATGATTTAACGGCAGCGCTTGGCAGGATGTGGAGGTGCTGGTCGCCTCCCTGAAAGACAAGGCCGTAAAGAATACTCAGTCAAAGGACAGAGTGGGAGATATATCACGGCGACATGCTCGGGGAAGATTGCTCACACTTCCCTCAGGAAAGTGGCAGCTGTCGCAGATTTGGCGGAGTTTGGGCGGTAATGGAAAAATAAACATTACTGGAGCAAAACTGCGCGTTCCTGATCAGAATCTCAAAAGAGAAAAGCAGCAAGCGATGAAAGGATTAAAGTAAGTTGTAGATTTTAAAATAAATGTTCTTTAAGATGAGGAAAACTGCTAAAGATTGATCAAATTCATCTTGTTTTTACTGAAAATTTATTTTACAGAATAAAAAATAAATACAAAAGCCAAATCAGTTAATACTGGCACTGTATTTTAATATTTTAATCTCATATCTCCATCTGGTTTGTTCTACAGTCTGCTAACTTATTACTATTTTCCACATTTCAGAATAGGGCTGCACAATATATCGTTTCAGTATCGATATCGCAATGTGTCCATCAGCAATAGTCAAATTGCAGGATATGCAGTGTTAAGTTGCCATTATTGTTGATTATAGTTGATTAAATCACTGACTATGTTTACATGTGTTTACATGAGTTGCTTTTTGAATGTTTCTTTCATGATCTCGTTTTACATGTTATAGCACATAATTCGATTAACGTCACCTGCTGATATCCACATTCCCTTTGGAATTTCATGTAATTTTAAGGTGTTTCATTTTGAATTTTGTCGACTTTAACTGCAGTTTGGCACTTTCAGGAACATTTCATGCATGTCCCCCGTGACAAACAAGAAATTGGATGCGAGTATGAACCTCTAAAATTTCATACCGCATGCCATATGGGGAAAAAAATATCCACATTTTGTGATCTAAGTGTCTGTGGTCCTTTACTGACTCGATAGGTGCAGAGAATAGTGTCAAACAGCCATTTGTATAGGCTATCCTGTTGCAGAATTCTGTGAAAATCCTACACGACGGTAATAGTTGATTAAAGTGTTTACATGTCTGTACTGCACTTCAATAATGCTACTAAAATCGGCGTACTCCATGTCTTAATTCGATTTCTGTTTAGTTCTTTTATGACTTTAGTCAGATTAAGGTTATCAAAAATTGCTGTTTACATGGTAGACAGAGTAACAGAGTATTGTTTTAATCGTAGTAAAATCAGATTATTGGTGTTCATGTAAACAGCTCATTGTAGAGTTTAATCAAAATAGTAAAAGTTTATAATTTGCATTCCTTTTAAAGAGATAGTTCACCTAAAAAATTTAACTATACTCTATATTTTTAATTCACCCTTCACTTGTTTCAAACATTTGAGTTTCTTGTTTATATTAAACCCAAAAAGCATATATTTTAATACATCATAAATGTTTTAACAAGTTAAGGGTGAGTAAATAATGATTAAATTTTTAAATTTTGGGTAAACTATTCTTTTAAGGCCTGTAACTGTGTGAACATTTCAACATGTCAGACTTCAAAACATCCATCCACAAGAAATTATAATGTTTGCAAATTTAATTCAGATTATATACAATGAAGAATAGTGTTGATTATTCAATATCTGTACCTGAATACTGTTAGACTATCCAAAAACTATAATCCACGTTTGTCTTTGCTATATTGTATTTATCTATAATTTTCTAATTTATTTAAAAATCATCCCATTCAATCTAAAATTAAGAATTCTTTTAAAAAAAAAGCTGTTTAAGTAATCGGGTGAAATTGTACACTGTAAAAAATGCTGGGTTCCACACAATTCCTTCATGTTGTCCCAACATAAATTGATGACGTTAACCTATGCCGAGTTCAAACTGCATGATTTTCAAAGTAGTCGTGTCACAGATGTTTTCACACTGGTTACCTATCTGGGGTAGCGTTCCGTCGCTGCTGTGTTACACTGCAATATGAAATCGGCGACAGGGGTTTTTTCACAGCATGACTTTACAATAGGAGAATCACAGACAACATGTCTCTGTCCGACAAACTACATCTCACAACCTAACCACACACGAGAAGTGACATGGAAACATGCGAGGTCTTGTACTACATCTTTTGTTATTAACTACATAATGAGAAAGAAGCTTTAGTGAGGTCGTAAATTTTCTTATTTTACTCATCTGGGTTTTGAAGAGAATTAGCAATTGATCTCCAACTTTTTTTCGTTTTCGACCCAGTTGTGGTTTTGCCAAATATCTGACGGGTGTCAGGGGACTCATCTGCGATTCTCTCAAATCATGTCTTTGATAAATTTACACTGTGTGATTGCTACTCACGTGAACGAGCACTAATTTGCCTGTGATTTCAGGCATTTGTTTGCGATTTCTCAAAACCTGTCTGCAAGTCAAAATCGGGGCTAAAATCATGCAGTCTGAATTGGCAGAACATTAGAAATTGAGTCAGAGTCCAAGTAAAGCAACTACTGTTCTCCTCGATGACATGTTAAAACACAAAAGTGTTTTTTTTTATTTATTTTTTTTTTATTGCTGTTGTAAAGAATTACTGAATGAGTTAATTCTCAATAATATCACTATATGGAACTTAGTAGAGTATGAAATAAGACCAAACAGGTTGTTAAAAAGTGAAGCTGCTGTTTGTGGTGTTGCTTAGAGATGATCCTCTGCTGAGATTTTGAGAGATTCAACTTGTTTTATTTCAGTTTATTTCATCTGAAGTTAGTTTTGTGTTTCTGTCTATCAACAGCAAGTGTTTATAATCAGTGCTCAGTCAACACTTAATCCCTTCATTGTCTCATTAACTTTGACGGTTATTGCACACTGAATGGGAAATTTTCATCTGCAATTTTCGCACATTAAAAAATTATTTCGACGTCAAGTTGTGTCAGTCGTACTGACACACTGCTTCCTAAACTTTTCATTTAAGAGGTGTTTTACCGTTCAGAGCCACTGTACAAGCGAAAAGCTAAACACAGAATGCCGTCATTTGAGCTACGGATAACTTGATGACAAACACAGTGCATAAAATAAACACAAAATGTGGCGGACAGTTGAGAACCTGTGACTAGATACAGTGTCTGGCGCATCCATGTCCTGCTGCTATTTGGTATTTTCATACCCATACATTTGATGCACTGCTCATAGACATTATAATAGAAAGTATGGTGTGCTTTCGGTCCATTACTTTGACACGTCAAATCGCACGGCAATTTCTCAAAACATGTCGGAGACTCAAAATTGAGGCTAAAATCATGCAGTCTGAACTCGGCATTAATTGTTTTTACAAATTTAAGTGGATTGAACAAAAAACAATTAAGTTGTCCTGACAAAAATGTAAGATTTATGTTCTTTCAACTCATTTTAAATAAGTATTTTGAACAAGCAGCAAAAGTCATTTTTGAGTGTATTCACATTGCAATATATAATCACAGAAAAACAAAATATTTTTTTCTATTTTTTCCAATATCGTGCAGCCCTATTTCACAATAATAGTTTCAGTGGGTGTATCTCAAATACTGACTGGTCTCAAATTTTCCATCTGTCATACTGTAGCCCCCTATACACCGTTGCATCATTTGCTCTCCAGCTTTCAAGTCCACATGCCCTCATTTCACGTTACATTGCACATTCAGTCTTATATGGCAGCTACACCAAGATAACAGCAGGCACCTGGAAGTCTCACTCTACGGGAGCCAGCAACTGTATTTGTCTTCCTGCAGGACCTCTGCAGTCCATCACACAACGATTTTATTAACCTTTCCCTGACACAGCGTACCGTAAGTCACAGACGATGCTCTTTGTGTTCGTTTAACAAATATAGGTATTTATCACATATGCTTCGAAAGGGTACAACTGTCATATATAAGGGCTTAACTGGGGTAATTGGAGAAGCAGGCAAATTAAAGATGGAGTACTAAAGAGGGGATGTACAGGCATGAATGTACTTCCATTAGGAAGGTTGTGTGTCATCATGCCTAACAAGTCTTTCAAATGGATCAACTTAGACCTTTTATCCACTTTAAATAAGAGAAAGAAACAGGGAGATGCAATGGGAAATGACAGAGCAGAGGGTGAAGCACACAAGACAGATTAAATGTTGTCATAGATATATACACTAGACATCACATAGCTCCAAGCATGCGTCAATATCGCCGCCACATTTGTACAGTGCCCCCAGGACAAATGTCATTCAACGGCACTAGTCAAGACTAAAGCCAATCTGAACATACTGGACTTTAGCGCTGTGTACGGGTGTAGTAACGAGCAAACAAAAAAAAAACAAAGCACAAAAGCAGAACATTTCATAGGTTAGATTTCACTTTTTATGAACTTTTGTGCTCAAGTATAAGGCAAAGCAGCACAAATTTATACAAGTTTCTTAGTAAAATTAACTCTATGGACTAATCACATACGGACCCCGAGCAAGCATCAATATCGCCACCACATTTGTACAGTGACCCCAGGACAAATGTCATTCAACCATGCTCAGGGTCTGTATGTGATGTCTACTCCATAGAGTTAATTTTATCAAGAAACTGCAGTCAAATGTATGTTTGTGTCACAAGTAACTGGACGAAAGCACATATTTTCAATGATCCAAAAACTTTTGTTCCTTTTTACGCTATTTACAAAGACATGTTATTGACAAAGAAATTATTTTTAAGCAGTTCTTTGCACAACACCAAATAAATGCCTCAAAACACCATAATGTTGTCTATAATTTGTAATCGGAGATGTAGCTCATTTTGTATGTTGCTGTACTTGTATTGCAGAGCACTCGGGTTTCCAGTGAATGACTGTTCCACAAAAGAGATATAGCAATGTAAACTCAAGGTAAAACTACATGGTCACAATGTATTTTACTATATCTGTATGACAAGCCCCATCTTCTCATCTCATATACAAAAGAAAGTGTCTCTGAATTGTGAAAAATACAACAAAATATATTTCAGATCCTTTAGTAGATATAAAACGTGCAACTAAATGTACATATTTCAAGTTTCACAAAAAAAAAGGAGGCACGCATTTCCAATGAGACTGGGTTGCATACAAAAACGTATGATTTTTAAAAGCGGGAAATGCCTGGTGGATGAGCAAATCATACTAAAATCTATGAATAATATTGGACTTTTTTTTTGTTTTTAAGTTACGATATTGCTGTGAGATTGAGTTGTATTGTTCAGATATTTACACAATTACATTTTCTCAAAGTCCCAAGAATCGAAATGCTGATACTGGCTGACAACCAAACAAAAGAAATACGCTTGAAAAATATCTTCTTGAAACACTTTGATAAACGCAACATGTTTGGACAGAAATCTTTAACTTGGTGGGGGACTAAAGTATCCTTTCCGCACAATTTGCTTTGTTTGATTCTTTTGATTATTTTCATTATTAATGTACAATTTCACTGTTTAAAGACTGAAGCTGAAATAATGTGGTCTGATAACAAACCAGATAGATGCACAACCTCAAAGATCAGAGAATGCCTGTATTTAGCGCTTTATAAATCATTGTTAAAAATCAGTTTCCCTATGGAGAATTAAATAAAAGGGAATTATACTTCATGATCTGGCCTGCTGCACTTTATTATATGAAGACAGCTAAAGGCTGATTTATACTTCTCCGTCAATTGCACGTGTAGTGTCTGACGCAGCCTTAGCGCGGTCGCATAGCCCTCGCCATGGCTGATGCCGACGCTCACCTCTCAAAAAATGTAACTACCTGCCACAACAATGCATATTTTTTTTTTGTCTCATTTCAAATTCTGCATAAATTTTACCGTCAAACATCTTCTTTCCAGGTTTAGACAGGATATAGATCAAAACTCCTCAATTTGTTTGTCACAGCCAGAAACTGTGCTGTATAGTTTTTTGGAACTCAATTCTTAAAGAAAACACGGTAGGAGATCTCCAAATTTATAAATGGCAAATTATTGTCAAATTTCCGTTTAGAATACCAACATGTTAGTTTTGGATTTTTGGAAAAAAAAAAAAAAATAGAAGGAAGCTTATGTTATTAATCTTTTAATGATATTTACAAAGTACCATATTCACAGATGCTAATTTGATCCTGCTATACTAAAGAACATTAGAACATTTTACGAACAACATAAAGCAAAGCGCTAATAAAAAAGGCCCTTACTCTTTCTTAGTATGTACACATATATTAGTTTGTCTTACTTATATTTAGTTTTTTTTCCACCCCTAACCCCTTTTTTCTTTTCTTCCTTTCTTTTTCATTGTTACTGTATGTACTTTGTTCCTTAAACATAAATAAAAAAGCAAAAAATAAAAATAAAATGTTGCAACGATGTGTAGCGCAAGCTCTGTTATTGGTCGGCTTGGTAGCAGTGATGAGCGTGGGCAGTCCTGAGAGCCACAAGCCCGATGGAGCGATTGTTTACAAGTGTCGAGTCACATGAAGGAGTTTCAGATGGACACTTTTGTTTGTGTTTACCTTTTGATTAAAGTTGTTGCATGTCCATTGGTTACAGCTGCTGAATGAGCACATTTTAGATACTTGTAGCGTTCAGAAAAAAACAACACACCAATGAAGAAACCCAACACAGAGAAAAAAAAACCTACTGCCAGTTAGCTTTTTCGGAAGTGTTATTGCAGAGCAACACAAACAGCATGCAAAAGTATAAATGCACGACTATGCGCAAAGCTTGCGCCGTGGGTCACACAGATCACTCGACGTAGAAGTAGAAATCAGCCTTTAGTCCCAATTTAATACCAATCTGTGTTGGACTAGTCGGGCTACTGAAAGCTAAACAGAGAAATGTTTTATCCCACTGTGTTAACACAAATTAATGAAGTTTTTGCTTGGCTCTACATTCCTTTAAGATTTTTAACAGAAACAAAACAAGCCATCCATTTCATCGACCAGTACCTCGCTGCTCTGTTTCACTTTTAAACACAGAAGAAGCTCCTCCACTAAAAACACTATTACTTTCTATTGTCCGACACAAATTGGCCAGCACACACAGCCAGACATGCGCTGCACTTGACCTTAGAGTTCAGGGAGTGTCTGCGGCGCTTCCTCGCTGCTGCTGAATAATACATACTGCACAAGTAAAACAATGTGCTCAGCAGGCCAGCCAGAAGATTTGAGGAGGAAGTGTGTCTGCTGATCAATACAACTCTTCAAACACATTGCTGCACAGCACACTGAGGGGACAGTTATCGGCCTAATTAATGCAGACACAAGGTTAGGGACAGGAAGAAAAGGCTTTTTTAAACTTTTACACATAGTACACAAATTTTCTACTTTCCTTCTAGTACTGAAATAGACAGCTTATCTAAACGTTAGGGCTGGGCAAGTTAATGCATTATTATTGTGTTAATGTGTTAATTAATTAATGCAGTCAATTAATTTATTGCATGTTAATGCAAGTTGTATTATTCTAAAAGTCTGTTGTTATTCTAAAAGTCTCACTTGCTCACTATTTTACACAAATTGGGTAAAATATGAAATAGGCATGGGAAGATAACCGGTTTAAGGTTTACTGCAGTTTGAAAACAGTTTTAGAAAAATCTGTTATAATGTTGTTATGGTGTATGTAAGGTTTTGGTTTTTTAAGCATGTTTTATGGCTGTTTTATTTAATTTTTTAAGGATAGCTTTATCTCCACGAACGTTTCTTAAAATATCCGGTTCAATGGAAGGAAAAAGTTGTTGTTTGTTACCCAGACATTTAAAAAGAACATATTTTAAAGCAATAATCAGACTAAACTTTATTATCCCATTTAGGAAAACTAAAATTGCAGCAAGGTGCCAAAACACAGGCGAAGTTCCATTATAAAATATTTCCACACAACATACAATACATCATTATGTAGCTGCATCTCCCCCCCCCCCTGGACTCATATAATGACTTAATGGCCACCATTATAAAATAATTTCTAGTTCTAGTTCTAGTTCTCTTCAAATAGGAACTCTAAAACAACGTCTTGATGGCAGCAGTTGAAACCCAGAGTACAATGGGTTATCCGGGATGCATAGGATACCCTGAGCTCTCTTTAAAACATACTTATGGTAAATTACTATTGGACTAGTTTGGTTAAAACAGATGATCTAGCCTGCCACCTTTACCAGGCAGCTCAACCTGTTCCTACTTGACACACTCAGATTAGCATACCAAGCTATAATGCAAAAAGATAAAACAGATTCAATAAATTGTTTATAAAAGTTTCATCATAGAGGTACAAACCTGTTTCCTCAGTCTTTGTTGAACTTTTTTATTGACAGCCTGGGTGTTAGGTTGAAGTGTCAACATATTTATCAATAACGACCACTAGATATTTATGTGTGTCAACAATTTCAATGTCCAAGCCTTTAATATTTGTTATGCTGGGGGTAGGAGAAGCCTTCCTGTAATCTATCACCATGCCTTTTGTTTTACTTGCATTCAACTGGAGAGAAAATCTATCACACTAGAAAGTTCTTCCACAGCAGGACCAGGTCCCAAATCCTGATCGTGGAGGAGACTCACAATCACAGAATCATCTGCATATTTAATGATATGACAATTCCCGTCCATACTCTGACAATCATTACGATACTGTGGCACTGTAAAACCATGATATATTTAATCCAAGGTTATCATACTGTCAGAATCTTATACTGGCCCATGCCTACTATGGACTAAACCAAACATTGGGTTAAATTTGGATCTTTTACCAAACCCAGCATTTTGACCCACACTATGGGTCACAGGAGGGGTGGGATGTTAAACATACTGGCTTAGGGTGGACGACATCACGCATCTCAACCAATGAAATCATTTAAAATGGGTCTAATGCTGGGTTCACACCTAATGCAGAGCACCGTGCCACTTGCTCTAGCTTACTTATGTGAAACATTTCACTTAAAGCTAAATTTCAGCTCGAGCTGAATTATTTGAACTTAAGGCTGATTTATACTTCTGCGTCGAGTGATCGGCGTGACCTGGGACTTCATGGGACTCAAAACTTGTAAACATTCACTCCAACGGGTTCACGTGGCTCTTGGGCCCACCCACACTGGTCACATCTACCAAGCCGACCAATCACAGAGCTTGCGCTATGTGTCGTTGCGACGTGTAGTTAAATTTTTTTGTGATGTGCGCGCCAGCATTGGCGTCAGCGTTGGCGTCAGTTACGGTAAGGGCTATGTGACTGCACGAAGGTTGCACCGAAGCATACGCGTTCGGTTGATGCAGAAGCAAGGGCGTAGCGGTCATTTTAAAAATTAGAGGGGGGGAGGGGGCTTAGCTGAATGGAATCCAAAAATTTTACGTTCATTTTATTACTAATCACCTGTTTCTCAATGGTCTGTCTTTAAAAGTGACGGGGACGTATCCCCCGTGTCCCCCCGATTGCTACACCCCTGCGCAGAAGTATAAATCAGCCTTCACACATAAGATGTGATTGAGGTGATTTTTTTGTGCACTCGTGGCAAACGCTTCATGTGTTTTGTGTCAATTGCACTGCAAAGTGGAAATTTGCATATATTTGATGACTTTGTATGTAATCTTTTCACGTGAACACTTAATTTGGCTTTGTTTTTGAACTTAGCATATTATAATACATACGTTGCAGTCAGTGGAAATCCATGAATGAATGTTCTGAAATGAAGTAAAGATTTCCAGAGCTCAAATTGCTAGTGAACACTGTACAGACACTGTAAATCTTTAATTACATTTATTTTTACTCAAAATGTAGCAGTTTTACATAAAGCAGAACTTTTAAATTAAAATTGCAAAATACACTACTTTTGAATTCCTTGTTGATTTTTGCATACAAAAAAAATATATTACTAGCAAATATTTGTATTTAATCGCAATTAAAAAGTTAATCATTGGCCAGCACGAAATATGAATGATTCTTTTTCTTTAATCTAAAGGTTTACTTGTTTTCTAAATATGAACATTTATTTCTCTAATATTACTCTTAACTGGTATTGTATGTGTCCACTTCTTGTGAGAAAAGTAAAATTATATATCAGTTACAGTAGATGTTGACGCTCCTCTATTATATAATGTAACTGAATGGTGACACATATATTATACCACACATACTATAAATCATACATCACAGCACCAGGCAAATACACTTATAAGTCAATGAAGTAAATTGTCTGTAAAAACAGAAATGTAGGCGCTAGTTAGCTTTGTTTTCTTTTGCCTTAATTTATTTCTCAATGCTTTTGCTGGCCACACACTCCTCATTAGAAACACAACGGGCTGCCAAACACTTGCAGAGTTTCCAATTATGTCCACAAAAGAGAAAACAAGAGCTGCCCATAAAAGACATTAACCAGCTCCATAAATGTTTGGCAGAGTGAGAGAGAATGTGGAAAATGAAAAAAGTGCAGCTTGATTTATATAGGTGGAATCAAGGAAGGAGCTGTACTGAGAAGGAAGAGAAATTAATATACATTATAATTTGTCTTTGCATATTTATTGCCCACTGCATATTTCTGATTTTAAAAATGACAATCAAAAGGGTAATATTGCACAATGTTATTAACATTTTAAAGTGCTGTGTGTAATGTTTGTTTTGTAATGTTTTTGCTGTGCTACAGCATAAAAATAAAAAAAAAAAACATTAAAATGTTAAGAGATTTAGGAAAAATGCAGAGTTTACATATTTGTTTCTCTGAAAAACAATGCAACAACCAATGATTCTACTTGGAAATTATTTGTTCCACGTGTCTGTTTGTGTTGGTCTATTTAATCTTGCCCACAGCCAGTCTAACCAGTGGTATTTACACAGTCTAGGTTGTCAGTTGGGAGAAAAAAAAAACAGTGTAGAAAGAGTGTAGCCATGGAAGACAGCAAACACACAAAGTCAAGCAGCTGAAAAATATTAATACTGAACTAATATCAAATATTAAATTTATTAGCATCAACTATAAGTAAACAGTAAACAGATAAAATCCTTTTATGTGTGTCAGGAAATGTTTTCCTGATTTTTTGTTTAGCTGACTGACAACTCATCTCGACATTCAAGATTCAGTGGAGTGTCTTTATCTTTATTCCACAAAAGAAATTGACCAACTTGGTGTCACCGAGACCTGAAAACGGATGAAAAGTTCTAAATCAATAGCTGGATGGAAGTAACAGCCACTAGTTTTTTTTTTTTTGTCGGAGAGAGGAGAGGGGTGTACGGATTTAGTTGATCCAGACATCACTGGATGTCACTTCAGTGGTTCAACTGCAATCATATGAAGCTCCAAAACACCTTTGTGTGCCAAAAAACAGTAAATATGACTCTGTTCACCTACAATATATCTTCTCTCCTGCATCAGGTCATCAGAGTGCATGTTTACTGTGGACACTAAGACATATTAGCATTAGAGAGTCAACAGAAAAACATGCAAGTGTCATACTGCTCATGGTAAGCACACTTTCAAACGTTTTTTTGGTGCACTAAAGTGACATGGAAAGTTTTTGGTTGCTCTCATAACTTTTCTGAATGTTTAGAGACTGTCGCTATCTATGGAGGATGAGAGAGCTCTCAGATATCATCTAAAATATCTCAATTTTAAGTCTGGCTGGGTGATAAAAACGATCGATATTTATTGACCGTACACTATTGTCAATAAAGATAAAAAAAAAGTTAGGTATGAAGCGCTATAGTTTTATTAGCAAGTGGCTGCTGAGCATGCGCCTTGGAAGGAATGCTAATAAGTTTGTCATTTCCAATGGAGGCGTGCAACTTGCAGCACAAATAGGGAGCAACCAAAGGGAGTGATGTGCACATGGTGCACCTAGAATGCCACGAGCGCACCGTGAGCGCACCACAATTCATGTAGGTACCAATCTGCTTTACACTTTGTATGGCATATACACATTTTAGTAACGGTAGCACTAATTATCTCAGACAAACACAGAGCACCCAAACACTGTTGTGCTTTTTATTTTCCCCATAAACTTGTATCAGAGCTGAAGCAATGGTTTGTCCTTTGTCATCCTCTGAGAAAACGGTTGATGGTCACCTAGTTACGATCAACGACAGGGGAGTGCAGAGCGAAAAGCGCATTGAGAAGCAAACCACGCACTCGCGCTTTTCACGTGTGAGTTTTGAGTTTCGTCATCGCCACTTTAGGTCAGAATAACACATGTGAAAATAAGTGCCATATAGCAGCAGTGAGGAGTGTAAATCAAAAAGGATGTAGCCAGAGTGGCTTTTTGGTTTCTTTTCTTGTGCATCCCAGCCACTAGCACCCCATCTGAAAGGGTTTTTAGCATAGAGGGTAATGTAGTCATCCAACTTTACAATTTGTAATGTTCAGAATGTATTTGAATAATGGTGGTCAGTGGTTATCATAATTTGTGTTGTTGACAGAGTTTGAGGTTTACTGCATCATTATTATTAACACCTTAATGTTTGCTTTGGTTGTTCAGCATTTACACTTTACCATTGCACACACTTTGTATCATTTTATTTATCAAGTTAAAAAATCTCTTTAGCACTTCTGTTTATTTTATTATAAAGAGATCAGATATTACTGTTTAAATATTTTTGTTTTTGACTATTAAAACTATTTGTCTAAAAATATTCAATAATTATTGATCCCAAATGATATCGTGATCATTTTTTGTTATATCGCCCAGCCCTAAACAAAAGTCTCCGTGCATTGGAATGACGCATGAGTAAATGAGTATGGTGAGTAAATAATAATATAATAATATTATAGAATAATAATATAATTTCCTTTTTGGTTGAATTAACTCCTAAATGTCCATTGTAAATTTAGTTCCTGTTGTTGTTGTTGTCAATTTAGCCACCTGTATTAGCAAATATTCAGATTTTGGATTGCAGCAGGATTGTTTTTAGGGTATATCTGTTTGACAGAAACATTTACGCTGGTGGACAGATGGAGGTCAGAGCAAAGGTCTTTCAACACATGGAAACACGTTGTAAAAAATAGGCATGATCACAACAGTCCTTCCCCTTTGGCTAACAGTCCCATATCAGTGTGTGCCAATCCAAACAACAATATTTCAGCACTGTTCGTCCTCATGCCTTGACGGCTTTTCTACAGGAGATTACACGAGTCAGCACACAGAGTTCAATGCCATTTGTCAGGGTCTGCAAACGCAGAGATGTTCATATTTTATGGCTCTCTTGTCTAGAGGGATTTCAGTGAGCAACAGTGACAAAACGATGAATAAATGGTCCCTGCTTAATGCAAACAAGCAGAATGCTTCGTTGGCCAAGTCAAATGATAATATAAATGATTCAATATAAGTAGTTGTACTGAAATGCATTGTACCAAAAAAATGCATTAAATGGTGAATCCACAATGATCACTTTTCTACAAAAAAGGTGTTTATACATAATAAACCATATTATTTAAAATGTACATGCCATTTTATAAAACTGTGGAGTGCATATAATGATGATATTAACTGTACATCAAAGGAAAGCCCCGCCTCCTACTCAACATTCCATCTCAGATTGACGTACAGTAGCCGCATTTCCACTGTCAGGTCAGTGCGAGCCAAGGGCTTTTATCCAGCCGGGCTAGGCCAATCAACTGGGAGATTGAGCAGTGAGGCTAAAATCATGTTGCGTTTCCACTGTCGGGCCAATAACTCACATTTAACTCTACATTTAAATATATATATTTTTTATTTTACCACGTCATATAAAAACATAAACACTTGTTTGAGGACATAGAACACATTTTTTTTATATGCACTTTTTCCCAATCCGTTTATAAAGCAGTGCAGGACTGGATGAAAGGAATCGAAAGGTAGTCTGTGATGGTTTTGCTCACCTAAAAATTGCACAATTTGATTATCATCATCGTATCCAAATACTTTATAAATAATATTAAAAACTCCCACTGTTGTTTATTGTTTTTAGAAAATGTCTAAAATCTTTTTATCAGATTTGTAAAAGTAAAGTTCAAAATGGCTTAAACTGTTTAATTTATTTGTATTGTATATAGCTAAATTGTTAAAGCTTTTGTTTGTTTTATATTAGTTTATTTATCTATTTAGTTTTTATTATACGTGATAGTTCTAATTTTTATAGGATTTTAGTAGCCTATAGCTTATTTTATCTAGATCTATGAAACTACAAAAGTGGACACATCATTTGTAAAGTTGTTTGTCTTTCTGTTGTATTCATATATTGTATTACCTCAAAAAGAAAGAAAGAAAGAAAGAAAGAAAGAAAGAAAGAAAGAAACTGCTTGCAGCAACGACAGAGCTGTGAAGTGAGCACTCCTTTGGCCGGTTTCTCTCACACACACACACACACACACACACACACTAACGCGCACACGCATGCACACACACACGCACGCACGCACACAAACACACACACGCATCTAAACACTCATGTTTCATGCACAAACACACCTTTTAAACTTGACAAAAACTCTCGACAACTGAAAGTTACTGGCTGTTGTGTCTTTAATATGGTGTAAAGATTATGTGTTATTAAAACATCAAAAAGAACGCAGCAAAGAAATATCACTTATTAAATTAAAACTACTTTAATTTTTATTTTATGTAAAAGCATTAAATTTAAAAGGAAAACATAAGGACAATCTTAAGCAAAAGATCCCTAGTCTATAAGATGTTGTATGGAATATCTTAAACTGAACAGTAGCTGTTTTTTCTTTGCCTTATTTATTTATTTTTTGGCACATGTACTAGTGCGTGATTGGAAAATGAGAGTAATGACAGCAGCACACCATCTTGCAAATTATGCCTCTGTTTTCACTGCGCCTCGAAGCCCCAGCTGGCTCGCTTTGGCCCAAGGTATTCGGCGAGCCAAAAAAAAGGCCGGCCGCTGGCCCTGAGAAAGCCCCGCTTTGGCTCAACCAGGGCCCGGAAGTGACTATGAAAAAGTGACTAGCCCTGGCTCAGTTGCGTTAGAAGCGACAGTGTAAATGTTTCTATTGACATACTGAAATAAAATTCTCAGCAACTTCCAATTCACGTAGGCTTTGAACAGATTTTTTTTTACATTATTATATATTAATTAGCATTGTATTACTATTTTACAGTATTATTTGCAATAAAATAATGTATTTTTCATAAAACAAAAATATCCCTGGGAAGCATCTCATACTTGTCCTTAAAAAAACATTGGAACTGTATGGTGAATATATATATATATATATATATATATATATATATATATATATATATATATATATATATATATATATATATATATATATATATATATATATATCCACAGGGGTTTTAACTGACTCAAGGCAAAGTACAGAATAAAGCTGACACAAACATGTTTGACTATCATCTCTTTGTTCTGTCATATTCCTTTGTACGCGCTCTCCTTAAAGACACCTTTCTTTCCTTTTGTCATATTCAGTGAACACCTACCTCTTCTTCCCCGAGACTCTTGGCCTCGATTAAAACATTGACATTTCTGTAAGTGGCAGATACTGATTCTAGACCAGGAAGAGAGGGTCACGTCTGCGGACCCTCTGGCTCTTTGCATGTTTTTAAGCTGACCTGAGATCAGAAAGAGTATCGCGTTGACGTTCACCTTGTGGGGAAAAAGAACAAGTGGAGGAGCTCCCTGGGAGTCCAGAGGAAAAAAAAAAAAAAGATTTGAAAGAATTCATTTCACCAATACCATGAGGCAAAGCCGTGCCTGGTGACACCTGCAGTCCTGCAGATAAAATAAAGGATGAGGGGAAAATGTCTCTGAAAATACTTATCAAAGCCTGCATCGTGGGTTGGCGAAAAGTAATAAAACTTCTGGGAAATAGAGCAAAAGGTTTGTTATAAAAGTTTGTTGAAAAGGGCACATCTACAACACAGAACATCTCGCCCAGTCGTAACTTCTTTCTCTACACAAAAGAAGCAAAAGCAAAAATCTTGTTCTTTTCATTCTTGAAGTTAATTGAACACTAATTAAACACACATACATACTAACGTAAATATCCATTGACAAAAGAACGCATTAATTAAAGTAGATCAATGATTTTTAAGCATTCTATTATTGTGTGTAAAGATGCTGTGTAAGCATGAACAAGATCTGCAAAGTTACAAAGCACAAAGTCTACTCTTGAGGGAGTTATTCTTTATTTCAGTTTTGATGGGTGGCTTACAAGGCTGACAAGGCTTTAAAACACATGCAGATGTTTTGTTTATTGCTGTCAGAGTAAACAAAGCATAAGCTGTAAAGGTAAAGTGTTCTTCTGAAAAGAGTGGTGGGGAACAGCAGCTCATTTGCATTTAAAGAGACACAACAAATGTGTGGTTTGGCTCATTTACAACATTCATTTATTTATTCATTTTCTTTTCTTTTTCTCCCTTTATTAATCAGGGGTCGCCACAGCGTAATGAACCGCCAACTTATCCAGCATATATTTTTATGCAGAGGATGCCCTTCCAGCTGCAACCCAACACTAGGAAACACCCATACACTCTTGCATTCACACTTATACACTATTTAGTTTATTCAATGCACCTATAGCACATGTCTTTGGACTGTGGGGGAAACTGGAGGACCCGGAGGAAACCCACACGAAAACGGAAAGAACATGCAAATTTCACAGAGAAATGCCAGCTGACCCAGTCGGGGCTCGAACCAGCGATCTTCTTGCTGTGAGGCAATCATACTACTCACAGTGCCACTGTGACACCCTTCATATACAACATGGTATAATAAATAATTTCGAGTTATTTTGAGCTGTAACGTGAGCTTTTGTTAAGAAACTACTGACGAAGAAAAATAAATCGAGACGTGTGCCTAAAAAAATTACATTCATTTATATTTAGAAAGTAAGATATCATTTAATGAATTACTAAAGATTTCTGTTCAGCCATTTGTTATGATTGCCAGCAGTCTTTGCCTTTGGGGATCGCTAGAGAATCCCTGTCATTAACCCGAACTACAAATCCCATAATATCCTACAGTCACACACCAGCTTCCGTTTACCTTCTGATTAAACAAAACTGTTGACTATCAGGACTGATTACACACACACACACACACACACACACACACACACACTCGCAAACACGCACACGCAAACAAGCACACACGCACACAAGCACACACGCACACGCATACACAAACACACACACACACACACACACACACACACACAATGAAATGCCATCATGCAAACACTGCAAAATATATTGGGATAAACTCTACTGACTGGACAAACTCTGAGACACTGGATACGAGTATAGACTGATTAATGGAATTTGATCCCGCACGCCGAATGAAAAGAAAGCTTTCATTTTTTCTGGATGGCATAAATGACGACAATGATGACAGATGTGTGTATCTCCAGGAGTTCACTGTGTGTGAGTGCGTACACTCAGAGAAGATGTGTATGTCTGTGGTGCTTTACTGACTAGGTCAGGGTATTGTGTGTAGTGGTAGCTGTAGCAGTCTTTGCTTTTAGATGCGGCAAACTTTGAACTCTGTTGAAAAAAGGTTAAGACACACCCGCCAAAGCAAATGAGTGATGCGCAACACAGAGGCAGCTCGGGTTGCCAGGTGTGTGCAAAGCACTTGATTTGCGGTTCAAATCCAATCCTGCCTCCAATCTTCAGTGCTAAATTCATCCTCATGCTCCATCATAACATCACAACACACAAGAAAACCTTGTAGCAGTTTAGCGCAACACTCTTGCCTGTCTCTGGGTTGACAATTTGGAATTTCTCTATATAACTGCTTGCTTCTTTTTTCGACCAATGCCTGCCTAACAACTCAAAGTTGCATTTGTATCCAACCCAGATTGTCTTCATGTCTCCAACATTCAGTTGTGGAAAGGGTCCTGACAAATCATACTTAAGTAAAAGTACCATTACTTGCCTAAAAATGAAGTGCAAGTAGAGTAAAAGTATCTGTTGTATGATTAAGTATGATTAAGTATGATTAAAAAGTAACCCTTTCAAAAGTAGTCAAGAGTAGTGAGTAGTGAGTATTTCGCTGTAAAAAGTTGATGCATTTACATGTAATTTGTGGATGTGTGTAAACTTAACATTCACATATAGTCATTGGCCAGCAGGCACATGACATCATAAGACATTAATTTTCGGTTAGATTTAGGTTGTGATGTCGGGTGACCAAAATTCAAATTCGTCTAGCCAGCGCCTAAGGACAATTTTATTTTGATGTCCAATAATGACGTCAAATGACGATGATATTTGGTTGATTTTAGCTTGTGTTAGAAAGTGACCAAAATCCAACTTTGAGCCAAGATCTTAAACCAACGTCATATTAACGTCAAATACTGACTTTTATTCATCAGATATGGCAGCCAAAATCCAATGTCTGATAGACATTATAGTGGTAACGGCCACACAACGTCAAGCTAAAACATCATTAGACGTTGATATTTGGTTTATTTTAGGTTGGACGTTGGACATAGACACCGGCCTGACGTTGGTTACTGATGTCAACCTGATTTTTATTTCCAAACAAAACGCAATGTCCCCACGACATTGGGGTACAATGTCAATCTGACGTCATGTTGACGTCTTGTGCCTGCTGGGTGTTTAAGGCCATTTCGGCCATCATACAGTAAATATTCGTCATCTTCTCATTAGTGACATGCATCTAAATAATCTCTGGGTCAACGATTATTGGTAAAGATCTTGGACATCTTCTTGGACACCTTTAATGTATGAAGGTAAATCAGTAGCAAATCTCGAGAGCTTGTAAATCTAAATATGAGAACTTGTGATAATAATATTTGTATGTGTAGGTTGAAATGTACACTAACAGCTCTGATGTGAACAGCTGAATCTCTCGATTTGCACACACAGACAATAATCAACAGACTTGTGTTTTGAATTCGAAGTTGCAGATTAATAGTCGTGTATTTGTAAAATGTCATCCACAAATACAAAATGACAGACACACGTGTGTATGGCAAATTTGATTGCATCTTCGCTCTACAACCACAAATCGGCACTCACAACCTCTCAGATTTACCAGTTCAACTACAAATCTCTCGCGCTCTGACTTTTGCTACACACCTTGTGCTATCTCTGTAGCAGAACTCATTTGTGCACTCCTAGATGCAGAGGCGTGAGAAGCGTTGGGCGGGGCAGGTGTAAAGCTGCTTTATTGGCCGATGCCTGACCAATGAACAATGCCAGCAGCCAATGGTACTGGGATACAAATAATTACTATGATTATTTAGGATTTATTTCAACTATTTTCTATAAAGATTTTTATTAAATATCATTAATACTACGGGAATGTACATACCAGTAAAAGAGCAGCAAAGCCAATTTATTGGCTAGAGCCAGCCAATGAGATTGGACGTTTCTGTACATCAGCACAGAGAGGCAGCAGGAGAGGATGATAGATTACACTTCCTGTTTACAAGTGTTTCCTCAGATTATCAGACAGAGAGCTGTATCTGAATAGAAAAGGTTCAAATTGTACATTTTGAGTTACATCGATCATTTGAGGGTGAGTATTATCGTGCATTAATAGCAATTAAACACTAGTCGTTTCAGTTTCTCACAGTTCATACCGGTTTTGTTATAATTACCTGCATCATTTCTATCCATCCATCCATCTATTTACATGTTTGTGTACATTGTGTCATTTATATCTATTTTTTACTATGAAAGTTGTGTGCAAATCGAGAGATTCAGCTCTTCACATCAGAGCTGTGAGTGTACATTTCAACCTACACATACAAATGTTATTATCACAAGTTCTCACATTTAGATTTGCAAGCTCTCGAGTTTGACTACTGATTTACCTTCATATTAATGCTTCCAAACAGTTTCTAATCCCCATAGACAAGAAAAAAATAAAGTAGTGACTGCAGGTTGAAGGAAAGTAATCGAGTAAAAGTACTGATTCAGCACTAAAAATGTACTCAAGGCAAAGTAAAAGTACATTTATTTTAAAAAACTACTTAGTAAATTTCAATTACTGAGAAAAACTACTTACTTACAGTAATTTGAGTATTTGTAATTTGTTACTTTACACCACTGCCAACATTACACCATTGATGGCCACTAAAAACACCTTACGGTTCAATGTGTCAATTCACATCAATTTACTTAACAATGTGTTCAGAACACAAACTAGTCTTAAAACTATGTGATGTCAAAATCCAAAATATTGAGTGAACTAAATCTTTAAGTTCTTTTTAACTGCTTGATTTACCTGACCTCGAGATTTTTGGCATCTACTTAAAATGTAAAAGAGAGAACAACAAAATTGGACAGAACAGTGAGGTCTTGAGTTGTGTTTGTACTTATTTCAGCGTGACAATTCACAATCCGAACTTGCAAACTGCTCAAAGAAGAAAAGCACAAGCTGTGACGAATTAAAAATGCATGAAATAATAAATCAATAATAAAATAAAACATCTTCAAGAGGGTTTTTATCATGCAAACTGTCAAACAGCTAGAACTGTGTCAGCACAGTGTGTAATATACAGACGCAAAATAAATAAATAAAACAAAGGGAAAGAACTATTGATAAAAGAAAGTAGAGGCTGTCTGTCATTTGCCTTTAGCGTCGCATATGCAAAAAGATTTATCACTGATGTATGATGAGTTGCACCTGCTACCCTATGGGGACCATAGGAAGTTCTCTGTTGATAGTTCTCACTTGAGTGATCCTGTGATGTTGCGTGAGTTGATAGCCCTGTGGGTAAACTGCCTCCACTTTTGCATAGGTTATCATCAAATGCTGTAGGATTTTAATAGTAATAGCGAACTCCGAGATAGGTTTGATCTACTAAATGGTAAACTGGGAAGATGCTCACATTTGCGATAATAAGTGCTGGAGAGTGTTACGGAGCTGAATGCTGGGTAATCAGGCCTTGCAGCTAGTGATTAATACCTGGGCATCCGATCCTATAAAAGCTGAGAGTCTGTATATGTGTCCGCAGGCACGCCACAGGCTTGGATGGCGTCTGTGTGTACATACACTTTGAAAGTTCTCTACTCCACGCTGCATAATTCCCCCTCGCTCTCTTTGATTCCTGCAGAGTCCGACACCACAGGAAACAGGGAGAGAGAACAGTAATGGAGTAACCAGCAGAGATAAAGAATAACATTATGCTGCTGGCCAAAAAAAAAAGAAAAACAACAACATGAAACCCGGACCGATCCTTCCTGTTGTTCAGACACAAAGTCATCTTGGGCATCTAATTCAGATTTCACAAGTGTGTGATAGTCTGCAGGTGTCTTTTCTTCTTCGCTTTGGGAAACAGAGGACAGATAGAAAGAATTTGATTATGTTAGAGCCACAGTCTCCCATCTAACATGCGTGCTGACCAACCATGGTAACTATGTGGGCATTGCAGGTTTGAATCTGCCTTACATAATATCCTGATTTTTTACACCTCCACTTCCAATTCTGTCTACGACATCAAAGTAAGTGACAAAAACAAAAAAGAAGAATGTCACTGGGCTACATGCACACACCTGGGGTGCTCAAATTGACCGTGTATATATTTGGCTGCATCACATGAATCTGTTCCGTTCACTTCTCATACTTTCCTATCGCTAAAGGCTGTGGCACAACAAACTGACATCAAAGACCAAACAGTGAAAGCCGACTGTGTTGAAGCTTTGAATAGCCGATGTCCACCAAAGTCCGACTGCTTAACTGCTTATCATTCAGTCCTCACTCTCTTCATTGCAGGCAGATATGTGGTTGAGGGAAAATAATTGCACGTTGGACGCTGGTAAGATGAAGTTGAAATTTTGAAGAGCCATCTGTGTGTGCTTTAAGTCATGGTTTTTACTTTTACTTCTTGTGTAATTCTTTGCCAAAGCATGAAAAATTATGCTTGAACAAACTGAAAAGAATTACATCTATTGGTCACCTAGCATGTACTTTATGTTATATTTCACAGCCATGAGAGGAAATAAGAGACATCGTACGCAGTACTGGAAGAAGTATTCATCACAGAAATGGGGGAAATGAAATTAGTACTGTGGACATAAAGTAATTGCTTTCCATTCCATTCATGATCATCGTAATCAGTCAGTCTTAACTTTCTTCATAACAGGCAGCCATGTTTTAAGGAGAGTACTTGCGTACTTAAAGGCTCAGGTAAGATGAAGATGAGAATTTGAAGAGCCAGCTGTGAGTGCCATCTTGACATTGCCAATTGCTTCTATTCGTGACTTTCACTTTTTCTTCTTATACATTTGTTTGCCAAACATTTCTACTTTAACAAACAGCAAAAAACTACAGCCATTGGTCATTTTGTAAAGCCATGAGAGGAAATAAATTAATTAATCAGTAGTTGGAATCAGTATATATTCATAAAGTTAGCACGGTCACCTCACAGCAAGAAGATTGCTAGTTTGAGTCCTGGCTGGGCCAGTTGGCATTTCTAGGTGGAGTTCTGTTTGCATTTTCTCCCCATGTTCATAGGGGTTTCCTCCAAGTGCTCTGGCTTCCCCCACAGTCCAAAGACGCGCTATAAGTGAATTGGGTAAACAAAATTGGCCATAATGTGTGTGTGTGCGTGTGAATATGCTTCCGGAACTATGTCAAATCATTAATATCATTCAATATTTTTAAACTAATTATTTTTATTGTTTTTATAAATTATTTTAATGATTATGAGGACTTTTATAAGCATTCCAGATTTTTTTAGTCAAACTTTGATGCATCACTTGCTTTTGTTCATATCTCGGACAGTTTTACCTACTAAAGTTTAACAGAATATTAAATACAACAGAACATTGGTTGCTCTACAAATATATATTTTTTATTATGTCAAGAATAAAAACAAAAAAAGAGTACACTTACTAAAAAAAATAATGATGTTTTTTTTTTAGATTTGGCCCGCTCTACAATTCACACATTATTGTCTGGCTAGTTTCTGTCCTATACTTATGCTAAACAGGCAATAATGGCCCAACATTCCTGACCATTATCACCTATAAAGCCTAGAAAAACAGGCCATCAGTATATCATAAACCCATAGGTTTAAAATTTTCTTTCCAGTTATCAAATAAATTATTTGTTACTTAAATATAGTTTTGTAGCCATTAAATTGTTTTAAATTGAAAATTGTAATATCTACATAAGTGTAAAACCTACGACTGGTGGAAAAACATATTTCTGTAATTGTGTACCTGGGTCTCCCTATTTGCCATGTCCTCTTTGGGCTTTAACAAACTTATCCATCAGGTTTTTCCAAAACTTTTAACAAAAACTTCCCTCTTTTCCCACTGCTGCTGCAATTTCTAGCCAATAATGATTGATCATTTGGTTATCTCTATGATCACGGATCATAAAGATGTCTGTACAGTTGTTTCAGACAAAATCTCTTCAAAGTGTTTTATTTTCATCTCAAATCAAACACAGCGCAGCACACACTGTTCGCTCGTGTCTCAAAAAAAAAAAACATGCGCCCCGCCAGCCGAAATCATGTCGCACGCACCCAAAGCGAACCTCCGCAAACACAGCGATGACGTCACATTTGCCGCATGCACTCAAGCGAACTAGCGGACGCGCGTATATACCAGGCTTTTCCCTTCTTATGGGGCCTTTTCGGTCCTATCCTCATAGTCTCACCCACACTCAATTTCTCTCTCTCTCACTCACTCTCTCTCACTCTCGAACACATGCATGTTTGTGAATAGATGTGTCCTATACCTTTTTGTTAAAATTATTAAACATTTGAGCCCATGCGGATCGCTTGCTTTTTACACACAGAACAAGTTACTTAAACTCAAAGATAAAGCAACAGGATGTACTAATCCGTTAATGTAGTAAGATTAATTATTCTTCCAGACCAGAAAATGTATTGATCTTTGAATTAATAGACAAATAAATTGTAGGCTCCAACAGACAGCAGTTCAATTTAATGTACTTTTAGTTCGGCTACCATTAACAATCAAGTCAACCCAAATATTCATATTTAAACATTTTACTAGCTATTATTTATTATTAATATTCATAATTTTATGAGTTTAATTCTCTACAAACTTGTTCATGGATGCAGTCAGGGGCGGACTGGCCATCTGGCAGACCGGGCACTTTCCCGGTGGGCGACGTACTTTTTGGGCCGGGCTGATCATCGTCTTATGATTTGATCGGCCCATAAAAGGCTTAGCAGCCTATCGTTTTTTTCTGCCTAATTGATTGACGCTGCTGTGATCTGTGACTCTCTGAAAGTAGATGCTTTTTTTCCTGGACAGACAGACCGGGCCGGCCCATGTGACACTCTGCAGCCCATTGGCTCTTTTCGGTATTGACATTGGGCTGGCCCAATCACAAACTCCTATTTTGGACTCCGTGTGACATGCGTCGTCTGTGTGTATTTGTCAAAATAGTCGAGAGTCATAGAGAAGAAACGCAAGGGAGGCGCAGAGAAATCGTGTGAAATACACCGGCGTTTCATTTAGCGATTCTGAAAAGTTCTCTGTTCATTCTAGTACACGGCTAAAAACGCAAATCACGTGACCACACACTCTCTGCCCAGAGCTGCAGCCACTAGTTCAGCGGGTGAGCATAAACCCCAGGTGAGAGTATAGTGCATGTCAGACAGTTCATCTGCTGGGTGATCTCATCTCACTATAGTTGTTAAACGTGATATTGAATTCATCTTGTTGTCTCTATCTAACAATTCTTATGTCTTTTGAATCACTTGTTCTCAGTTAACTGTTTTGGCTGAGGGTAAAGATAAGCTAATATATTAATTTATGTAACCACATACACTGATTCTGCACACTGACTGATTGCTTACCTTTATCGTTTAAATTTAATGTACGTTATACTGTTATAATGGCCATTATTGGTTATTAAAACTGATATTCTGCAAAAGAGACAGGGTAAAGTTCATTCTTTTCAATGGAAATGAAAGGAGACAGTTATATTTAAGCCCTGTTTTGTTATAAATATGCAGTGTGAAGATGATGCTCATAAAAATATGCAGCTACACGAGGCTGTTTGGTGTCTGTTAATCATAATATCAAAATGAAACAAATTTGACTTATATTATGTTTTCATTGTTTAGATAGTGAAACAGCAAGCAGGATGAAGTGAAAGAGGTTAAAATGTAACACTGTTCCCTTTGAAGATTTACCCATGCATTAGCAGGCAGTTTTTGTTGTTTATTATTGAATATAGGCTGAGTGAACAGTGTATTGAATAAGCTAAATTGGCTGTAGTGTATGAGTGTGTGTGAATGAGTGTGTATGGGTGATTTCCAATATTGGGTTGTGGCTGGAAAGGCATCTGCTGCATAAAACATGCTTGAATAGTTGGCAGTTCATTCCACTGTGGCAACCCCTGATAAATAAGGGACTTATGCGAAGAAAAATAAATGAATGAATAGTGTATTTTTTAGAACTCAACAAATATCTTTATGGACAGTATACAGAAATTAAATTGAGATTAAAGTTTTTATTTATTTATTTATTTCATATATATGGCTTTTGTGTTTTATAGAATATGAGTTGATAAAAATATTGGACGTGCATAGATAGATAGCATTTTGATTGAATTTAGTGGGCCGCTCTGGCCCAAAATGCCAGGGCCGATTTTTTGCCCCAGTCCAGCCCTGGATGCAGTATATGAATACAATACATACAATGGTGTCTTCTGCATGGACTCCTCCAACATTCCAATCAATTTAAAGAGTGACATATTTCAATCAATTACCAACTGACTCGCTGTGAATGCTTACATCCAGTGTGCATCTTGACCTTGACACTTTCTAGTACACACGACTTTCACTTTTCCTTCTTATGCAATGGTTTGCAGAAAAGCCACCAATGTTGAACAAACAACAAAAACTACAGGCATTGCTCACCTAGCATATACATTCCATACAGTGACTTTATGAGAAGGTAGAAGTAGACTATACTCATCATTCAGACAGAGGAAATTAAATTAGTACTCTGAATATACCATAAAGTAATTGCTTATAGGCACTGAAAGCTCTTTCAAAGTGTCAAAGAAGAAATAAAGAACTGCAATTTGTCCTGTCATCTGTCTGCTATCCCTAATTGTGGCAAAAAAGTCTTCTAAAAAGAGTCAGATAATTCATATTAAAGCCCACTCTAATGTGCTTGCCAAACAAAAGGAGCAAAAGAGAGACAGATTTAAAAGTAGATGCACTCTCACCGCTGCCATTAGCCGAAATGCCTCACACCTGTCTGAGTGTCTGTATTAATGGGTGCTGAAGCGGTTTGTGTGTAAACTGTTCACTTGCCTCACATACCACGAATGGGTGCGAGTACATCTGGACCATTGAACTGTCGTCGCGATGGAAATCACATCCATCTACTGACTCCTTTGTGCTATTTATCGTCTCCACTGCGACAGATTTACAAACCTATTCTGGTGTATGTCTGACATGACCCTTAATTAGCGTGCACATTCATAATGTGAGACCTGGGACTCAGGTGTTGCTTTCGATCTCCTGGAATTTCAGAAGCTTACTTTATTCGAATGCGCCAGGGACAATATGAAGCTGCTTTTGACAATGCATAAACGGAATTGGAAAAGATTGTCAATAAAACAGAATTTAATGTAAACACCGGCACACACTGCCATTGGGCACCTATCAGTTTAGTTTGATTGGTGTGTTACACATGTCACTCTCGTCATGGGTCATGTCTGAGGGAGTTTGCCTGACTCAACATGTAGAATCGAAATTGGTATTGGTGAAAGAGTGCTCTGATTGGCTATTCAGCTAAGAATCGGAGCGTGAGAACAAAAACTGAAGTAATGAAACCAAGCAAACAACACAAGAGGGAACACAAAGAAGCCAGCGGTCATTTTGTCTTATTTCTTAATTATTTGCAAATGATATGGCTTATCAGATTTTCAGACATATTTCCATGAGCGAATCCCTCTGTGGTGAGAAAGCAGTTCTGTGAAAATGGTATGTACTGTATGTGTGCAGCACTAGTTCCGGTTTGCCTTTGTGAAATGACAATACACACTACTGCCACCTGTAGCTATGGAAAGATATATCCACTCCTGCAAGCAAGTGCAGTGCTTCCACACATAAACTTCCCACATATCGGGCCACCCAAAAATATTAACAGCTGCCCAAGTATATTTGGTGACACATTTTTACTATTATCACTTTTACACATTTTTGTATCCACCCAAGATAACCAAACTTCCGTGATTGATTTACCAGTGTAAAATATTCTCTTGTCCTACTCATTTTGTACTGTTCGCGCTGTGTGTGTGTGTAAGAACTGTTAACATTTACACATACAATCTCACATGCTCTATAGAGTCCGGCAGAGATGCACCTTTCTGGCACTTAAAAAATGTGTACGGGCGTAGTTTATAAATATAAAAATGTTTTTAAAAAGGCTTTCGGTTTCTAAAGCTGCCATTAATTGTATGCATTTTGCATTTGCTTTTTATTTAAGCTTGATTCACTTTCGCAGAGCAGCGAGAGCAATATTAAAGGACACCCATGGTGAAAAATTGACTTTTCAAGCTGTTTGGACAGACATATGTGTAGATATAGTGTATGGACCGTCATATTGGGGTGATATAAACACACCCAGTCCTTTTTTTTCAATTTAACAACATAAAAACGGTGGACCACTTGGAGCGCAACTTGACGTATGAGTGTGGTCCCCCCGCCCACCGAATTGATTGACAGCTGCGCTTATTATCATGTCCTGGTATACACGTGTATAATCATATCAACAAGAGAGGACGAGCGCAAAGCAACCGGGAATAAAAGGTCTGTTCAGTTCGCTAGGATCATCAATCATCATCAAATGTGATCAAGAGTGAGTTTTACAAGTTTAAAATGTTTTAAAACAGTGCACGTGTGTAATGAATTACAGCGATTTAGCTTAGCTTTACTTCAACAGCACAGCCGCGTGTCAGAACAATTATAAAGGAAGACGCTTCAATCTCGGTTTGTGGACGTTAAATCAGGTTTATTTTGTACATTAACATAACAGATATCCATACAGCAGTGGAGATTAACCTGTATCCTGTCAAATATGTGTGCAAAAAGAGCGCAAAGCTAAACGCGCGCGATGTCTGTGTGCGTAAACTTTGTAACGACATTGTGTGTGACTCGTCATAACAACTCTACAACAAACTCATTGGTAAAGTTCTTACTGTAGTATTTCTCACAAACGCTACGTGAGATCTTCTTTCTTTATGTCTGTCTGTTGTCTGACGCAGTTGAGAAAAGGTGGCCGGGGAGGACTAGCCTTAAAGGCACAGTACACCAAAACCGCCTCCTGGTGCAAAAATGTATTAAATAGAATTTAATAAAATGTTTAATAAAAAAATCTGATGGGTGTTTTGGGCTGAAACTTTACAGACACATTCTGGAGACACAAAAGACTCATATTAAATGTGAAAAAAGGGGTAACCTAGGTGCCCTTTAAATAATGCATTCTTTAATCTAAACGACTCATAAAAACTTTACTATATACTCAGAGTAGGTATGGGACGATAACCGTTTTCAAGTATTCCCTGGTTCGGAAAAGTTTTAAAACTGACAAAATTTTCTGCTATACCATTCCTATGGTTTAATGTAAAAATTTTTTTCATTCATTCATTTTCTTTTCGGCTTAGATTTTTTATTAATCCGGGGTCGCCACAGTGGAATAAACCACCAACTTATCAAGCACATGTTCTACGCAGCGGATGCCCTTCCAGCTGCAACCCATCTCTGGGAAACATCCATACACACTCATTCACTAGGGACAATTTAGCCTATCCAATTCACCTATACCACATGTCTTTGGACTGTGGGGGAAACCGGAGCAGCTAGAGGAAACTATGACCCAACTGACCCAGTCGAGGCTCGAACAAGCGACTTTCTGGCTGTGAGGCGACAGCACAACCGACTGCTCCACTTTTTTTTGGTTTGTTTTTTAAGACAACAGTATCACCAGCAGAAAAGATCTCCAAAAATGTCGTTTTAAATTGTAAAGAAAATTTTTAAATCTAATGAACACAGCAGAAGCCAATAAATCATTTAAATCATTTAGCCTGACATGTTTACTGTTCCAAAATATTTTAAATCTTTCTCATAATAAAATAAATTGTGTTCAATGGGGGAAAAGTTTTTGTTTTTTACCCAGACATTTACAAAGAATATATTTTAGAGAAATAATGACAATACTGTGAAACCGTGATATTTTTATCCAAGGTTATCATACCGTCAGAATCTTATAACGGCCCATGCCTAACTTAGAGAGGATAAAATGATATCTAAACTGGCTGCACAATAGGTGTACACCATTAAAATTGGTTAACCAACTCATTTGCCTTATTTAAATAATGTACACTTTTTATTCATGTAATTTTTCTATATTTTAGAGATGTTTTTAGTGAGCTGTAATCCATTTGGTGTGTTCATGCATAGCTTTTTTGGTTAAGACAGAACCAGATGCAGCTGACTTAAGGCAACAGCACAATCAGTTTTCATTGGATTTTAGCTAGTTCTGTAACACCGGCTTGGTATGTCCCAGACTTACTATGCAAAATGTCATGGAATTTGGCAATTTTGGATGAATAAATCAAAAGTTTGTAGACTGCACACTTCAAATTAAAATATGGTCAACTCTCTATGCATATTAAACCACAAAAACACAGTTTCATCAGCTACACACTCAAGCATGCATGATGTTTGTTTTATAAGCGGCAGCTGTCTCACTATATGAGAACATGAACACACTTCACAAGCATTTCAAAAAATTCAAAAAGCATTTAAAAATATTTATCAACAAATCAAGTGCCTTATTGACAATCAAAAATGTTTTAAAATGAAGAAATTGTGAAATAAATACAGGTTTAAGTTATTGTTAGGGTTAACTGTATGATGTCAAAATGCATATGTTTCATAATTAATTAAAACATTTTAACTGCATATGTTATTATATATTACGACATGACATAACCATTGCAAAATTGAATGAAAAAATAATGGAATTTGGGCCAATAATGGAATTATATAAGATATCCATATTTTCAACAAATGAATATGCATTAATGATTGATGCTGAAGAATTATAATTATTAAAAAAACATTTAAAAAAAAAAAACTATTGTTTTAACTCCATAGATGATAATGTTTTAAGGTTAATCCAATATTATAATTTGAATCTGGATCAATACCGAGAAATCTTAAAGTTGCATTACAGTAGACCAAGCAAAATTCTACTATGTGACCTATATGAAGGCCCACACGGAATCTGCGTGCACAGAATTCCACATATTGTCCGCAGATTTTCAGCCCATCATTAATTCTGTTTATTTACTAAATTTTATTTAGTAAATGTGTGTAAATCTATATTTATTTAGTTTTTAAATTAAGTACAGTAATATTATTGACTATTATTGACTATGAAAATGTTCATCTGATTTATGTACAATGCAGTGTCTAAAGTAATATTTTCTGTCTTTTAGTAGATATATTACTGTATATGAGAGACTTGCTTTGTTTACCAAATTAAGTGAATCTAATTGGATTTGCATTTTAAACATTAAATAAAAGTTAAAAAGATATAATTTTTTTATTTCACATATTAAGGTTTTAGTTATGATACTATCAAAATAATTCCGCAGAAATCCGCAGATTTTTACCAAAATTCTCCGCAAATCTACGTCCGCAGGTTCCATCCGGCCCTATATGCATTTAAAAACAATTCAAAATGGCTTTCTAAAATGACGAAGAGATGAATGTTTAAAATAAACACACAGTTCAACAAAGCTTGATATATTTCTTAAACCTTTTACACAAAGTTCATCACTCATTCAAAGGTCTAACAACTTCCAGCAATTGAAATGGAGAGAGTATATGAATAAACAAGCGCACAGTCAAAAAGTGACCAAGTGAGCAATGGCCTCTGAGGTTTGGCTAGAGATGACTGCACTCAAGCTGCTGGACGTGTACACGCACACATAAAACACACATCATCCATCAAGCATGTGTGCTCACCGCGTCACTTCATCTCTGACACAAGCGAGAGCTGAAAGCTATACGACCTCTTTCCTCTTGGCATAATTACAATAAATTGCATCTAAACAGAATGCTGATCAGGGACCATCTTTCTTCATCGATTTCATTCATCAAGACGGAACATAGAAGTCATCGATTTTCAGGATATTTGAACATCATTTAGGTTAGGAAAATAAAGATGGCATCAAAATTGTGTTTCTTAAAAGTGCCAAATTGCTTGAAAAGGGCTTTATCTTTTTAAAATGACCTATAATAATATTTATTATTGCTATTATTATTATTACCTTTAACACTGTTCATTACAGCTCTTTGTGAAAGCAAAAAGAGTACAACGATTCACAAGATCAAACTACGCAATACATTTAGTTATTGTCTCCCAAGAAAAAAAGAGCCAAATTGCAAACCACCTGAAAGAAGTCATCAATAATCATCTTATTTCAGACACAGATCAACATAGGATTGGAACAAAATTGCGCATTGCCAGCTTATGATGTTCATTGGCCACCCAATCAACATCTACTTTGAGAAGTCTTTAAATGGAATAGCTGTATTTGATGCTTGTAAGTGTTTGGTTTAAGTTGTCAACGTGTTGATAAAAGATGCCTTTCCACAATGTTAAACCTCTAAGCCAGCACCAGGACGTGGACACACTGGGGTGCTGTTTTTGCACATGTCAGTGTTTACGAATAGATTACATCAAAAAGAACATCTTGACAAACTATACATCTAGTACAAAGCTACAACCCTCAAGAAGCCACTGTAGCTAGTTGTCTTTCAATGGGAAGCTTATAAGGAATGTATTTGCTACATTTGTGTAAGTTGTAAAGAACATGCTTAGATATGGAGTACAGACTTATCGTAATAACAACACACACACACACACACACACATCCATTGCTGTGCATCACGTTTTTTTTTTTTTTTTGAAAGGTAAGAGTCCTCAGAACAACATCCCAAAGAACACATTTAGTCCAACGACACAATAGTGTTGAATTATGGATGGTTATTCATTTGTTTATGTCATCGTTTCTGCCAGTTGTTTACATTGTTTACTTTCTTACTTACACACAAAAAGTCGTCTTTGTAGTAAAAAGCAAGATGTCATAGGGGACCTATTCAGCCAGTTTTTAAGAGATGTAAAATTCGTCTCTGATTTCCACTGATTTCAGCTCAAAATAACACACAAATAATGCTTTAAAACTCCTTAAAAACTGCCCCTTTTGGGCTTTGATCCAAATTGTGCTGTTTTGGTGACTGTTGCTTTAAATTTAAATTGAGACCACTATTTAAATAGATTGGGCTCTTTTCAAAAGAGGGCGGAGCTACAAATGCCCGAGCAGGTGAAAACCCTAATGGCAGATGGCTGCTTCTCACTCAGGGCTGTTATTATGCTAATGAGGAAGATTATTATTATTAATGGATGGGGCTTTCCCCCTCTGATGACATGTATAAAGGGAGAATGTCAATCAAAGTGTTTCTGCAGAGTTTTTAATCAAGTGTGATTATACATTTTTTTAAAATCAATTAATTTTTATCATGAGAGACTGGATATATTCACTCACTACTGTGACAGAACTCTGTTTAAACACCTAATAAAAGTGACTTTTGCATAATAGGTCCTCTTTAAAGTTAATCTACTCAGCATCCATTTCTAAAGCATGACAATTATGTATACGTATATATATGTATAATCAGTTATCTCTTTTTTTCCTGCTCATTGCGCCTTTTGCCGTGTGCTGTGTAAATACAATCGGATACGAGTCACTTTTAAAAGATGATGTAAGCAGGTCAGCAAACTAATCGGATACAGTCACAGAATCGGAATCGACAATTAAGATCTGCAGTGTAAATGCAGCCATGATATTTAATTATTCTCTTACTAACAACTCTTCAGTCTTTTGGATCTATCAGGTAACGTGTCACAGCATCAGTACACTGCTTCAATCTTTTGCTTTTTTATGCTTGTACTTAGTAAATTTAGCGAAAACCTCAGATACTGTTGGCTGTGCACCTTTTTTACCAACCAAGTTTGTTGACGCCATTATAATGACACGAATCACTCTGCCTATTCATGCCCGCAGAAAAAGTGATTGAAAGGTGGTAATTTATGTGTAACTTATTTTTATTTATTTATAATTTGGTTATGGGTAAAACAAAGACCATGCAGGGAGTTGAAATGTTAGGCTAAAGACAATTAATTCGATATGAATGAATTAATAATTCATAAATAATTAATTCACCGCCACCTATGGCAACAATGCCATCGTCCATCGCGATGTTTCACATCAGACATTTTACGATGCCAAATTGGTTGATATCACCCAACCCTAGTTGCCATCGACCTTTTATTATGTGCATTTAGGAATATTGCATGAAAACAGTGTTAATGGAAATACCATTGGCTCAAGATGAGCCAAAAATTTGAATGGATTTTACAATGGAATCCTATTTACCGAATAAAGTCCAGCATGTGCATCAAAAAAAGTCATGCGATTTTATTTTAACATATATGATTATAAAACTGACCACAACGAAATGACATTAATGGACAAACGAGCGGACTGACCACTTTGCATAACATCTGAAACATTGCTTTACTCATTCTAAAATGTCTTAACCAAAGTCCATAATCAAAGATCCCAAAAAGTGGTCTCGCACCTCTAAAAGCCTCCAAGCATGCGTTACGTCTTTGTCTTCTGAATATATAAGAACAAAGACCCAAAGTGGCTTTGGCTACCATAGCATTTTACATTTTTCTTTGATATTTGTCCTTTATTCTAAATCTAATAAATTGTATGCAATATTTCAGTTTTGTGCATACATCTAAATAGCATATTTGGATGGAACCATAGCTAGTGTAAGAACAGAGATGATGCTGCAATGCATATGAATATGTTTTTTGACCTTGGACACATTTAAACTTACTGTAGGAGACCTCCAAACTTCAGGAACTTTTAAAAGAGAATACAAAACTTTAAACTGTGCAAAATTATAGTGTTATTTTCCCAATTTGACCCTCAGACAAACCTTTCTGCATTTACCATTTTCATTAAGTCATAATTAAGTATGCTTACCAACCCCTGTTTCTCAAAGGTCTTCGCAATATAGCTAATTTTAGCTTTTCTGATCATTATGGGGACATTTGGTCCACTCGGTGCAGCAAAACCTGACCCACACACACATGCGCATTAATATTCATGTGCACAATCATATAAACAAACACACTAATCAAAACCCAGGCATCTGCTTCATTACAGATCTTAATATTCACATATGCTGCTCTACCTTCTGATGCTTTTACATGAGTCTTACCGAAGTCTTTATGCGAAGACATCCATCCGATGGCTTTGAGCGAGACAATAGCTAGAAGTCCGGATCCCACAAAGGAGCCGATCCCGGAGAAGAAGAAGAACAGGCCCATTATAGCACTCTGCATGGAGCGAGGGGCTGCGGAGTAGGCAAACTCCAAACCTACAAACACAAGCAGATGCAGAAATCAATGATGAAAGTCTGAAGTTTGCTTCGAATGCATGATTACAACCTGAAAAAGCATCCTAGGCACTCTACGCTTCACATACACAAAAAGCAGTCTTTTGGGGGGAAAAAATGATGTGCAACAGTGATTTCATTTAAAAAGCCCTCTGCATGTAGAAATATATATAGTGCTCACAGACAGACACAAGGGGGATTCAGTGATAATGAATTGCACTAAAAGCACTGTTTATTTGCACGGCTTTCTATATTTTTGAATTAAAGAGCAGACAAACAGCTCTGACTTTCTGGTAAAAGATGCAATCTATAATAAGCCACATTTGCATAGATGTGTGCGTTTGCATTTAAAAGGATGGCAGCAACTTAAATACAAATGGCACAGAGCTCAAACATATGCATATATAGCCTGAAATGCAACATAAATATAAATAAAACATGTAAATAAAATAATATTTAATGTATTGAATTTACATAGAAATGTGCATTTGCATTTGAAAGGATGGCAATAACTTATATATGCACAGCGCAGTGCTACATAAATTAATATATAGCCCAGTGGGTCCCAAAGTTCGCAGGACAATGACAGGAGGACGCTTGGTGATTTCCAAAAGTCAAATAAATTGTATTTAACTATTTGAATTACTATATTTTATCCATAACCCACAGAAGACAAAAATAGCAGTTAATAGTTACATAAAAAAGCAACAACATGCAAATAAAATTCGATAGTAAACATCGATAGTAACTTAATAGTAGCAGTTCGCCTGTAAATCAATTACAGTAAAAATACTGTATAACATTTACATCATCATTTACTTTCTATATATGTATTTACAGAATTGTTGTATAGTATATATTTGCTGTAAAGTATACAGTAATTTTATACAGTAATTTTCACAATGCAAGTTTAAAATACAGTAACTTGCCGCATAACTGTCCTGAAGTAAAATACAGTTCATATTACAGTTAAATACTGTGTAGATTACAAAAATCGTTAACAGTGTAGGATTGTGCGTCAGTTTAGATTGTACATTAGATTAACAATACAGATTGATTTTATTGCAGAGGCTAAACTTTCTGACATCTTTGTGGCAATCAAATACACTAAAACTAAATACAGGCAACAACTGGACATTGACAATGATCTCCAAAACTAAACATGTGCTGAAAACATTGTGCCAACCGGCCAACATTAAATTATACAAATGAATAAATTACTATATAAATTATATCCTATGATTTTTAGGCTATTGGACTTTTTTTGTGTTGTCAATACACTTGTGTTTATTTAGACATATTGTAGTGTGTGCAAAATTTGTATATTTTTAACCACCTCGCGAGTCACTGTAATTGTTATTTTGGGGGTCACGGGTTGAAAAGTTTGGGAACCCCTGATATGCTATAATTTAATTTAATTTAATTTAATTTAATTTAATTTAATTTAATTTAATTTAATTTAATTTAATTTAATTTAATTTAATTTAATTTAATTTAATTTCTTTAAATTAAATGAGTAATTAGTTTATTAGTAACCATAACTTTATAAGTTGCTAATTCTTACTTTGTTTTTATCTCATTTCTAGTCCAAATATCAAAAAGATTCTTAGATCAACTATAAATATTTTTTAAATATTTAAATATTTATAAGTCAGAAGTTGTTTTGAGTTTTTCCCCTAAAACAAGTAACATTATCTCCCAGTGGAGTAAGCAAAATAATCTTGTTTTAACTTTGAAATCTAGATATTTGGACTAGAAACAAGACAAAAATTAAAAAAAAAAAAATAAATAAAAAAAAAAAAAAATAAATAAATAAAAAAAAATTGCCATATATCGTATAAGTTTTGTATAAATACAGTAATTAAATAAAATTCTGTATAGCTCCTGGTCAACAATAATTCAGACTCAACATTGCATATCTTGCGACGTGACTTTTATGGAACCACACATTGCGATATCGATACTTAAATGATATATTGTGCAGCCCTAATACATAGTCTTATATGCAAAATAAATATAACGTAAACATAAAAGTAAATTAATTATAAATGTAGTAAATTTACAAAAAAGATCACTAAACAAATTAAAAAGAATAAAAAACTTTTATATGGTTTATATTATCCATGCTACTAGTTATAATGCACTTTTATTTTAACATCCAATGATTTATTTTAATTAGTTTATTTATTTAGTTGTTTATATTATTTCAGCATTTAAAGGATAGATTACTAAATGAAACCTAATTATCATGCAGCGTGTTTGTTCTAAATACCCCACAGATTCCTCAAATGCCTTTTTTTGAGTCAAAGCAAAAACACATTTTTATACCTCTTTAAACGTAAATGAGCTACTGCTAACCACTCCCTTTCCAGAAAAGGGCGGAGCCTTTACAGTCTATGCTTCAGATACTCTACCAAAAACAAAGCATCTATTGGTCTTTCATTAGCCTCTCTACTAGAGTCACACTCATGTGACATGCCATGTTTTTCACCACAGAAGTTTATTATTATTTCTATGCATTTTAAATCTACACAGTTTGAGCCAGTTGAATTATTAACACCCCTTTGAATTTTTTTTCTTTTTTAAATACTTCCCAAATGATGTTTAACAGTGCAAGTAAATTTTCACAGTATGTCTGATAATATTTTTTCTTCTGGAGATTTTTTTAGAGTCATATTTGTTTTATTTTGGCTAGAATAAAAGCAGTTTTTAATAAAAAAAAGAACATTTAAATGTCAATATTATTAGCCCCTTTAAGCTATATTTTTTCGATAGTTTACAGAGCAAACCATCGTTATACAATAACTTGCCTAATTACCCTAACCTGCCTAGTTAATTAACCTAGTTAAGGCTTTAATGTCACTTTAAGCTGTATAGAAGTGTCTTGAAAAACATCTAGTCAAATATTATTTACTGTCATCATGGCAAAGATAAAATAAATCTAAAAGTTAAAAAGCACTTTTTTTTGAGAAAGGTATGATGTGTTTGCTCAAAAACCTGGTTGTCAGACAGCATGTCACACTCTCAACTGTCAAATAAACAATATGTTAAATCAAGTAACATCTGTGAATGTAAACAACTGGGAAAGGAATCACATATGATCTCTGTATTAAAAGTAACACCAGTGTAAAATCCAACAGCTACTAGTTGACTAACTTCAGTAGCCATTATCCGAATCAATTTCTTACATTAATAGTGCTGTTAAATCATCTTAAAAGAAGATAAACATAGCAGACAGTGTACAGCCTCCTACGCTGGTAAATTCTTGAATGGCTCATTTGGAGACACTGTTTATGATTTATGGGACATCAAATGATGAGGACAGACAAACCATAATAGAGTTGTGTACACACTGCAGACATGCACATAATTATGATCAAAAACAACGTTAAATAGAATTTTGCTCATTATGTCTCCCGAAAAAAAACTATTTTATGAATAAAATAGGTTTAATATGTCTGTTTTTAAAATAAAACCCTCCTTATGCTTAGTTTTATCTGTATCTATTTAAGATTAAATTTACATTACGTATATCTCAACATCCCTACTAGACACAAAAAATGCATTTTGGAATACTACGTTAAAAATGCTTAATGGAGACATCTAGATGTACATCAATTTTGAAAATGCACCTATATATATATATATATATATATATATATATATATATATATATATATATATATATATATATATATATGCAAACAATTGAGCGAAATAAACGTACAGTTAGTAAACATCAACCCTTTTTGCTCTAATCGTGCGTTCACACCAGACGCAAATGAAGCATCAAGCGTGAGCGATTCACATATTGTTAATGCAAAGACGTGAAATGACATCCTGCGGCACTATTCACGCGAGTGAGGCAATGCGAATGACATGATTTATGTGAATGAAGCTGGACAAATGACCCGATTCGCGTGAATGAAGCGGCGCAAATTGAGCGGCGCAAAATGAGCGTTTGCGCATTTTACGCATAAATCGCTCATTTGGGTAATCTGAACTTTGTCGTGAATCAACATCTAAAGTGAAGTGAATTTGATGCGCGAATGAAGCAAGTAACTCAAAATGTTCACTCGTCTATTTACGGTGTGTTCCATAATCGCACTTGGCATGTCGAGATGATTTTCCGTGGCAGTTCCAAGACTTTGGAATGATCTTCCACTGTCCTTAAGAACATCTCCTACTTTAGAGACATTTCAGTGGTCATTGAGAATACTGTATTTACATTATATGTACATTGTATATGGGCTGTTTGCATGTTTGTATCTTTTCTTTTATATACAGCATTTTGGTACTCGTGATTATTTAAAGTGCTTAATTGAGTTGAGTACTGAGGTTTTTATCCGATAAGAAAAAAAATGTGCATAAACTACAAACAAAACTACATTACTGTACATCCCTACAACGGCAAGAACATCTACTTCATATTTCAGGTCACTGAAAACACACTTATTTTCTTTAGCTTTCATTGTAAATATCTTTGATAGTAGGGCTGTGTGATATTGGCAAAAGAAACCTATCAAATTTTTCTTGAACAATATTGCGATTTTTCGATTTCGATTTTAAACATGATTGACACACACACACAGACCAAAGGAAAACATTTTGAGCTTTATCAAAGTCCTGTAATATGTCTCTAAAACAGACAAAAATAAAAATAAAAATCATCACCTAGTAAAGGTGTAAGAAATTGTCTCTAGAACAGACCTACTGTGTGTGCATGCATTCTGTTTGACCATGTCAGAAGTAGTTGCATGTACATTTGTATTTGTGCAGATGTTTTATTTTTTTGCCATGCATAGACCTCTTTCTGATGCTGCGGTGAAATAGTCACATTCATATACTGCATAATTTACATGCAAAAGTTTGTTATTTCCAATAAGCCGCACACTTCCATTGGAAGTGATGTGCTCATATTCCATGCGCACCCAGTTGAAAACATCTCTACTTTCAGATTGCTGCGAGCGCACCGCGAGTCACGTAACAAAAACAGAGCGATCAGCTTCATACTTTTTATGGAATATACACATTTCTAGACTAATTACATCAGACAAAAACAGAACACCCAACACTGCAGTACTTTTTCTTCATAAATAAAACTTGTACCGGACCTGCAGCAATGTTTTGTTAGTTTGTCATCGTTTGTGAAAATGCTTGTTGGTCGCCGAGAAACGACAAAGGAGCACGAGCGCAAAGCATGTTGAATGCTGAAAGAAGCAACGCACCTCACGCTTTCCACACGTTAGACGTGATACGTGACTTACAGGTCTTATAAATTACCTGATTCTGTGATACATCAGCCTTCCTCTATCCAAAGTAATCCCACACCACAGACACTGACTTTTTTGGCACCAGGTCCTCCTGTCCTTAACTCATCATCTCTGTTTATGCAGAATACTTTTCATTAAGCTCAGTTATGCGTTATGATTGGTACAAATAGCATACTGCAGGAAAATTGTGCTGTAAGCCGATTTAGAAATTGCGCATATTCAAATCGAAATTTTGATACGATTTCAATTAATCGGACAGCTCTATTTGATAGCTATTGTGGTTGTTTGAAAGTGCTTTAGAAATACATTTGAGTGTTTTTATCAGATAAATCCACTTGCTTGGTTTTGGGACTTGTGGAGCTGCCCATCGATGGATTTGCTCCTCAGTGTTTGGACTTTCGGCAGTGAAAATTAAACCACACTGAAATTAACTAAACTGGAATTCAACTCTGAAAACTGGACTGACACAGTTTCAATTTATTAGAACTTCTACGTTAAGCTGCTTTGACACAATATACATTGTAAAATCGTTAACGTAGACTAACTACATTCCGTACACTCATACACACTCAGTCATTGAAAGCCAGAAAAGCAGGTTTATGTGATCATTCTCTGGGTGAATCTCTACTGCACAATCCAAATTTTAATATATTTATTTTGGACCAGTAGTTTTTGAGAAAAGAAAAATACCACCTCTGCATGTGTACGGAAGATAATAGGTATTAACGGTGTTCCATACACGATTAAAATAGTGTTCCGTACAGGGCGCATAACTTTAATTCACCAGCAAAAATGGCCATTGTTTGAAGTTTTATTAAAAACATATGTCAGAATATACTATTGTTGTGTTTAACTTGAAATTAATGTAATATTTAAACATTTTATGAAAGTTTACAATGAAAAGAACCTTACAATCATTCAAGTTTTAGATCATGCTTATTTTATTACAGCGTGGCAATTCAAAATATTAAAACAATAAATTCATGCAAGTTAACGCTAACTTAACTGACGTTTTATGAATTTAAACATCATCAATGCACAAAAATGATGGGCAAATAGTGTCTCTCAGGCTCTTTCTGGCAGAGTTGCATCGTGGATATCATCACTCACGTTTAAATATCCCCATTGCAAAACATTTATTCAAGAAAAGGTGATTTTTTTTACAATTTGTGATTACGTGATATTCATTTCAAAAACACTGTAATACTGTGTAATGCATGAATTAAATTCAAATGCATATTTTCCTTGCTCTAAATGTCTCCCCTCCTAAGCCACACTCGCACTTAAAGCTTGGCCACTCTGTATTTTCAAGCGCATTGGGTGAACGTAGCAAACTTACAGATTTTTTTTTTTCTGAAACATTTCGTAGGAGAGTCTGTGTTGTGATAGGAGATGAAAGACAAAGAATACACAGATATATCGCTTGTCTACGACCCTTAAGTATTTATTCAGAGATTGGTGATAAAAGCTCATCTGTACGTAACATCGTTGTGTAGGGAATATGGTAAGGCTGCGTTATATAAATAACAGTGAATTAAATTTAATTGTAATTGATAAGAATAAAATGTGTATAAACTACAAAAAAAAGTATAGATCCTTACAAAGAAAACATTTTTTGGAGACATCAGCTCAAATTTGTTGTTTTAGAATGTCTGGAGGTGAGTCTCTACATCCACGGCACTCAGAGACGGTCTGGCAACAGAGTGACTCAGAAAACACCTCCTCCGCTGCCCAAATCAGCACACATCCCCAAATATTTACTGACAGAAACCGTTAGAAAGAAAGCAAAATATAAAAAGGGAAGCAGTTTGGGAGGACGCTGAGTGGGGAGGAAGAAAAGATGAAGTAGTTTGGGAAGATATGGGGATGTAGAAAGAACGCAAAAAAAGGAAGATCAAATCTCTTTTTTTTAACCCTGAGTGGTGGCTGCCTGCTGGCTGACATTGATAATTTCATGGCGTCTCAAACTTGTCATTTTTTAAATTATGGCTTGTGGGCACAACTGTCAGACTCGTTTACTGAGCCTGGTTAGGCCATGAATCTTCTGTGATAGATGGACAGATAGCGAGTGTGTGCGTGAGTGCATGTGTGTGAGAAAGAGAGAGGGAGATAGAGCACAAGGCTAAAACAGCTCAAAAGAAGAGGGAGGGCCTCAACCAAACGGAGCAAAAAGAGATCATCTAATCCCATCCCACAATCCCACGCTCACTCTGCTCTGAAACAAATGCACATTAAGAGATGTGGAGGCAGGTGGGGTGGAGAGAAAAAGAGAAGGGAGAGAGAAAGAGAGAGAGGGAGATGAAGGAACGTGGCTGCTCTATTACAGTGTTTATAGCTGTCTGACGGCACGGTTGACCTTTTCTAAGTGCTGTTTGTGTCATGAGAACCATGTCTGCATCCTTAGAAGACAGAGATCAGATGTTTGAGAAGCCCTGGGCTTAAGAAACACGATTAAAACAATAGTTTCAAATCAATGAAGACTGGGAAAATGTCATGAGCTAGATTTTTTTCAAGCAGTTCAATGTACGTTATTTGGTTACATACTGAAGTCTGTCTAAAGGTGACTCATGTTGAATGATCGCTAATGCACTGAACTCTATGGAGGCTCATAAACACCACATTCTCCACCTGCCATTAAATGTTTTAAAAGAAGTCTTATATGCTCAAACCTGCATTTATTTGATTAAAAAAACACAGTACAACCTGTCATATTGTGAAGTAGTAACCATTCTTTCTTAACAAAAAAGTGTTAAATGAGTAGGGGATTAGGGGGAAATCAGTGTTGGTGAGCATTCAGTATCAAACACTGCTACTTGCCATTTGGTGTCTTTAATTCAAACAATACAAACATAAAAGGCTATCATTTATTATTTCAATAATATGTTATCTAATGTGCTGTGTTTTAGGCCCTGTTTACACTAATATGTTTTAGTTTTGAAACGCATACGTTTTGTTATGGTTATGCCATCCGTCCACACTACGCCGGAGTTTTCGAGCGCCGAAAACGAAGCTTTTTGAAAATGCTGAGGAAGCCGTTTTCATTTTAAAAAACCCTGCTGCTCTGTGTTAGTGTGGATAGGGGAAAACGGAGACATCTGAAAACAGAGGAGTGGCTGCAGACATTCTGCAGACATTCTGCAGACAATCTGATTGGAGCTTTTTCCTCAATATTAAGCAGCCTACACACAGTTCAGTCTTGCATCCTCTTCTTGTAAGTTCTTCGCAAGTTTGATATAGAAAAGAAACTCCAGAGGACACGTCGGGTAAATATTTAACAGGAAGAGTGTACTGTATAACCTCATTAACATCACCCTGGCTACGCTGTTTCACTTTCCTAACAATAAAATGAAAACATGATTTAAGGAACTGCCTATATTTGTTTTGATATTAGCAACTTAACAGACAATAACAATGTTGCGTGAGGCGTCGTGTAGCGATATATTTATATGACCATCATCTTCACTGTATGCATTTTCACATCAAAACGGAGCCTATAACATAACTGCCTCCTTTCATTTTCATTGAAAATACGAAACATACCCTCTATTTTGCTGAATATTAGTTTTAATAATCAATAATGGCCATTATAAAAGTATAACATACAATAAGTTTATACATTATGGGAAATAAATGCAAGTAATCAGTCAAATGTGCAGAATCAGTGTATGTGGTTACATAAATTAAGATACTAACCTAACTTATCTTCGCGCTCAGCCAAAACACATTATGTGAGAACAAGTAATAGATTCAAAAGACCAAAGTCGGGGAATATGTCGTTAGATTTAGACAACAAGATGAATTAAATATCACATTTAACAAATATTGTGAGATTAGATCCAGCTGTAGATCCTTGATGAACAGTTCGACGTGCACAGCTCTCATCGCTGCAGTGCATGCCAGAGTGTGTGTGTGGTCATGTGATGTGTGTTTTCAGTGGTATAGTGTGGATGGAGAGTTGTTCAGAAACCCTAGATGAAACACCAGCGTGGAAGTATATCATTTTCATTCTAAAACGCTGTTTTAAAACTAAAACAAATTTGTGTAAATGGGGCCTTAATGAGTTAAAAGGTGCTTTAACACTTGTTCAATTGCCTAGACCGAAACTAGGTTTGATTGTCTCCTCTTGCCACCTTCTTGGCTGATTTGTGTTCACACCACCTTTGTTCCTTATGAATCCTGGTAGGCTTGCCTCATCAAGCTGCTTTTTTGTGTACAGCAGTTGATAGATGATGGCCACAAAAACAACTCAGTAATATGAAGACATCCTCATATCACAGTCATTCTGCTTTTACTGAATCTTTTGCTTTTGTTACCAAAATCAAAATACAGACAGCCACTTGCATCTATCTGCCGCAAAAAAATATGAAAAAGGTTCAGAACTCAGTCTGCAGAAGTCGTTTTTGGTGGAGACAAGCTGACATTATCACTGTTTGCACTGGGTCAGTCCCGCTTGTTGCTAAGGTAGGTGATACACAGACATACACACACACGAATGAATGTTATGCAAACTAAAGTTTGTTGTACAGTTGTCAGAAGCACCAGAGTTCAGAAGACAGCGTTCACACTAGCTAAACGTACCATACTCTGACGTCAAATGAACCTGGGTGTGGACCAAAAGTGCTAGTGTGAAAGAACCCTAAGTTGCTTATAACATGATGAAATATGCAATGTGTGCTAAACGTTGTAATAAGAAAGGTTTATTAAAAAAAACACAAATGTACAAAGAATTCACTCACTCATTATACTTCGACTTAGTCCCTGATTTATCAGTGTTCTCATTTTTAAACATGGTGTAAGCACAAAATAGGGGTGGAAATGTGTATGCCCAGCCTGATCTCACAAGGAAATGTAACTATTTTATGTTTTGTCAGTTAAGTGGCTAATCCATACGAGTTCAGTCGTACAAAAATTTTACGATTTTAACCCCTAAACCCAACCGTCATTGGGAGATGAGCAAATTGTATTAAATTGGATGATTGAGATCGTACAAATTCATACAAATTAGCCACTAAATCAAAAAGTTACAAATTGCTGTAAGATTGTGTTGGTATGCCACTTCCCATCCAAGGGTTGTGATCTGCAGTATAAAAAACACAAACTTAACAGGAGAATGTGTGTGGCTCTAAGTAAACTTTTACTTTTTTCCTTTTTATATTGCCTTTTTTAAAGTCTAACTGAACCACTTTAAATGATCATATGAACCATCTTAAATAAATGCAGAAATAAATAAATAAATAAGTAAATAAATAAATAAGTAAATAAATAAATAAATAAATAAATAAATAAATAAATAAATAAATAAATAAATAAACAAACAAATAAATCTGTCATACACTGATTTTTAGGAAGGGTTCTATGTAAAGTTTTATAAATTAGAACCCTGGTCTGTACTGTTACTTATAATCAATTAAATTCATCAATGCATTTAAAGCCTCTTATTAGCTCAATAAATGTCTCTTAATAACTCTCATTGCCCCCAAACATTTAAACAACATTATTCAACACATACAAAATTTGTTACATTGTACTTAGCTCAAACTACGTCAGCTCTGACCTTGTTTCATACTTCCTTTTTGTGTTTGCTTTTACTGTTCTCATTGTTTCCTACATTGCCCAGTTTATTATTACCCATCACCTCCATAATGCAGCCGTCCATGTGAAGAACACATGATATTTGCCCAGAGAGATGTGATGAAGTTGAAGCTTGATTAATAAATGAATTTTTCAGCAAATCCTTTGAATTATTTTAGTTAAGTAGTTCAGTGAAAATAAGGATTAAAATAAAATCTTAAAAGAAAAATATATATTACGAAAAAAATTATTAGAACATTTTTTTTTCAAAGAAATCCATAAGGTGTCTTAAAAGTTCCCAACATCCAACAAAAGTGTAACGACATGGCCATCCACAATGTCACGCAAGAAGAAAAATAAAATCTAAAACCTGACCTTCAAAGCTAAATTATTCAAAAGCCCAAAAAAGAACTTTAACTTGAAATATTCAGGTTTCATTTTTCCCTTTGCAGAGTACGGCCGTGGACGATTTTTCTTTCTCTGCAAGAACATTAGCCTTTAACATTTTTCGAAGAGAATGATATATAATTAAAATTCCCAGTGGAGAAGGGGAAAAAAAATCAGGTTTTAGGTCCATGCCTTCAGCTGGAGTCCACACACGTTTCCTGCAGGTGGTGTGTGTGTGTGTGTGTGTGTGTGTGTGTGTGTGTGCGTGTGTGTGTGAGTGTGTGCGCGCGTGTACGTGTGCATCTGCAAAAAAGTGAAAAATCAGAATCAACTCGACGTGAACTGTCAGCCACGACAAAGCGATCTGGCAGTGGACTCCATTAAAAAGAATTTATTCAAACAGAATAGGGCCAGAGGAGGGAACTTTCCAGAGACATTTGTCACATTTCTTGTCATCCAATTTCCTGGAGGTTCCCCAGGGGTACGGATGGAGCACCAAGGCTTTATTTTAAGGGTGCTTCGTGCTATCAGGAGGCATTTGCATTTCATGGGAGGGCTGGGACACTGGAGACCTGGGGTGAGATGGAGAGAGTTGACTACAAAAGTGTGTCAGCGCACCGCCGCGCAGACATGAAGTTATCAGAGAAACCTGTGTTTAACTTCTGTTGCAGTCGCATTAAAATTAGTCTGCTTGCCTGAAGGAGATGTTGAGGTGCCTTGTGCAAAGATACTGTGTTTCGTAACTGACAGATAAACGTCTTGCAGTTGAGCTTCTGGATAATCTTCTGAACTAGCGTGTTACCGTCCATTTCAGAGCAGAAAAAATGTTCATTTTAATGCAGCTGTCAGTAAGTTTTCAGACTTTGTCGCACTCTCTGTTTGAAATATGCAACTGCAATTTATATTTTGTTACACTGTAAAAAACCATGGGTTCCACACAATCCATTCGTGTTGGGACAATGTGAAGCAATTCAGTTAGCTTATTAGTTCTTACAAATTATTATTATTTTCTTAAATATAATTTTTTCAGGGTTTTCACCAAGCGGCAACCTCCCGCTCTCCCCCGGGAAGCCAATACAGAAGTAACTGAAACTGCTAATTCTGCTAGTCCTGGCTCCATATAGAGGAAATTTCTATTGAGCCCACTGTTAAAATGGCCAACTTTACAGCAAAAAAAGTGTTTACAGTCTGGTACAAAAAATGATATTGGTTCATATAGCTAATATTAACCTTCATGACAACTGTGAGGGGGTGAATTTTTTTATAACTCATCCGTTCCCTTCATATTAGGTTATATTATGTTTGCATAATTAAGGGCCGCTTGAGTGACAGCTAGGTCTCGCTGGTCGCCGTCACTTTACCTCAGCTGATTCCAGCTGATTAGCCGCTGAACTCGGCATATACATCGTATTTTTGTGTTGTTTTATGTGGCTTTACACAGTCAGTTGCCTTTTGGAATTATTTCTTACAATTATCAGATGATATGGCATGCTGTGTGTACTTAATTGCGCTCACAAACCATTCACGTGGCCTCTATTTTCCAGGTGAGTAAAATTATATGCTTATATACCATATCTATAAATGTATGTTTTATTTAAGATCATTTATCAGTTATAATGTTCTTTAGAGCTGTAATGCACTCCAGAATCTGACAGATTGATTAGCTGTAGGTTAGAACAGTTATCTGAAGCGTTGTCATACAGTGTTATGCCTGGATTTCATAAATAGCCTTCCATTTACTAACACAGACTATATCTGAAGTGTTTGGAAGTAATTTGCACTTTCCTCCTGTTGAAAAAACGTCATAAGAACAATGCTCAGTGGCTCAATGTATTACAACAGTGTTTTTAAAAGACTAAACACTTTATTGATATAGGTTACAACCAAGCACATGTGGTCAGAACACAAACGAGGAGCAGGTAATGAAGTATTAAGCGTTTCTCCCATAGGAAAGCCAGTTTAAGCAAAATGCAAACATGTGTCTGTAGCTCCACTCACGCTCCGCCTCTTTGCCCTTGTTTGGTATCCCCCGGTTGGTGCGATGACGTGCGAACAAAATGGCAATGGTTGGCCACCCCTGCTGGTAACTTCTTTTGGGTTCTTCATAAACCTCTGGGTGATGTCATGGATACTACGTCCATATTTTTTACAGTCTATGGTTTTCACCTTTAACTGATAGGACAGTAGTGGAGTATAGACAAGAGCGTGTGAGGAGCAGAGAGATGGGAAAAATCGGCATAGGACCTCAAGGTGGAAATCAACTCGGGTCACTGTGAGCACTGGAGTGCCATGTGTCGACACACTAACCAATACTCCATTGGCGTTGACAGTTCTTACAAATTTAAGTTGATTAAACATAAACTGATTAAGTTGTCTCAAAAACACTGAAGAATTATGTTGTTTCAGCTCATTTTAAATACTATGTTTGAACAAACAGCAAACATCATTGTTTTTAAGTGTACAGTATATGGGTTGAGCTCTAATATCTTGCTGTGTGTTTGTGGCTGTCAATCACAATCTGGGAAAGATACTGCACACCGGTGCTGGCGTCACAGATTCTACATCTCAATGTTGTTAGAGTTTCCTCTATAAGATTTAAAGTTCCTTGGGAAAAAGATTTGTAGATTGAATTCTCTGAAGACACATGAGACGATTGGTTGACTTCAGAACAGTCATGCTCAGTCAAAGAGCATTCCTTTTATAGAACATTATTACAAGCTTACCGTTGTGAATGAAAATGACTTCAAATCATATGCACAACTATACAGCGTTAGATTTTCATAAAATGATTTTGCACTGCTTTAAACTATCTCTGGCCATGGCCATTTCTGCCCAATCATGTTCAGATGTAAAAGCATTATTCAAGAAAATGAGAAAAGAACAATTTATCTTCGTTTCAGCGGGTGACACGCTATTCAGTGTCTTTAATCTTAATATTTTTGAAGCAGTCTTCGCAGCTCTCCAATTTCTCTATCATTTCACAGCTGTCTGTGATCAGGAAGCTGCCTCGCGTATTGATTCTCATAGCTTGATGGCTCTCTTCAGGTTTAAAAAGCGCCTGTGCAGATAGCGTCTTATGGCTTTCCACAATACTCGAACCCCTGGAGACGTGATGGAGGAGCGGAAGATTACACTTAGCCTTCCCCATCTCCCCATTCTGCTGGAAATTCAATCAGGGGCCGCTACGTCCATCGCGGACATATTATTCCACCGGCGCTGCGCCTTTTTTCTTTCAATTTTTCAGGTCCGCAGATAAAAAAAAAAAATGAAATGAAGATGTTAACTGTAAGGGACAGCTACTATCCCCACAAGAAAACAGAAAAAAAGCGAAGGAGAAAACAAAAGTGCTTGTTTCTTCTGGAGTGGACTGCTGTGTTAACAAAAAGAGGGTAAAATGCTGCTATTTAACCTGGTGTGACAAGATATTTCTGGTTGAAAGTCATGGTCACACTTTACAGTAAGGTTCCATTAGTCAATGTATTTGCTATCATGAACTAACAATGAACAATACGCGCACAGCATGTTTCATCATAGTTCAACATTTATGAATGCATTATTAAAATCCATGCTTGTTAACTTTATTCCTTGCACTGTGAGTATACTTCTGTTTTCAATAATGTTAACAATTTGTAATAACTACACGCAATGAATAACTTATTAAGCATTAGCAAATAGTTAACTCATCAATTGTTAAGAATAAACTCTACATTAACAGACGTTTATAACTATATCTACAAATGCTGTAATCTAAATTGTGCTTATTGATTGGGCTTTCAAACTTAATGAGTAATTTTTTATTACTAAATTAAAGGTCTCTGAAGTGTTTTGAAATGTGCATTTTTATTCGATGTTATTTTATTCAAGAGGGTGGAACATAGTGTACAGTAGCTCCTCTCATTTTTAAAAACAGCCAATAGAATTTTGTTTTATCATCACTCTGCCAGTGGTTAAACTCAATTGCATCAAATGAGAAGCATCTTGAAGGGGGCGGGGCATGTCAGATACTAGAGAGCATTTGATTGGTTATGATTTGATAAGAAACTGAAGTATAAGATGATATAAAAAAAAAAAGTGTCAAACTTCAAGCTTTACATGTTTGTATCAGTTTCATATCTTCTAAACGCACATTTTGTAACTGTTTTGGAGCAGTCTTAAAAACTAACAATACTTATACTAACTTAGGTGAGGATCCAATTGCAGATTTTTTATTAATAAGAGAAGTCAGGCAGGCAAGGGTCTGTCACAGAAGCATTCAGAATAATCAAGGGCAATCTTTAAGTATTGCATTATTTACAAACCAGTTATTTAAGAATAGTTAGTGTTTTTTAAGATCATTTCTAATGCGTAAGTATAATGTGTAAGTATTATAAAGTGTTACCACTTTAACCAATACAAGTTTATAATAAAGTGCTACCAAAATCTTACATGAGACATGCAGACTAATGAGAAAAAAAAAAGTTTCTGAAAAGGAGAACAGCAAGTAAAAAATAGGGAGGTATTTCATTTAGGCTCCATTCACAATCTCAGTGTCTGGGATTGAGAGTTCAATAAACAACAGTGCAAAAAAGAATAAATAAATACAAATCCACATGCTAAGGTCTGAATTTTTTTTTCTTTGCATTCATGCTGATTTTATGTTTTTGAGAAGAAAAACTGATTATAAAACTTTCAGTTTAATTTAAAAAAAAGTTTAAATGTAACAACGACAAACAGCACCACATGCCAGTTTTACACTTGTTTTTTTTTGTGCAGCATTGATCAAACTGCACTAAACAGTGAAAAGAGTTTTCTTCTCTGGAATGGGTTTTAAAAATTGCTTTTCTGGTTTAGAACTTCATGTAGAAAAACATTAGAAGCCTATTCATAACAAGAATGATAAAGATAACTTTAAGTATAATAACTACCCAAGCAATCACACCATCAGCAGATATAAATTGGTTTATTTTAATCCTGAATTGCAGTTTTGTTGCCTGTCACTTTAAATGCATGGAGCTCTTGCTATCAGGATTGATTCTGGTTGGTTTTTACAATTCACCGCATAGAAAAATTAATATTCTGTAGGTGATTGCACCAATATTGTTTCTCTGTGCAGTTGTTATAACCATGGATTCTATTATTCTTCAATATTAATAAGATTTTTTTAAATGATATGTTATAGCTGTCATTACAGTTATCATCCTTGATGTGAGCAGGCCATTATGGGTTAATATACTGTATCTTCTTAAGTGTTCAACAAAACAAGTGAAGGGTGAGTAAATCAGACACCAATGTTGGGGTGAAGCATCCCTTTAAGACCTACGCAACTTTCCATCATCATTAAAGGGATACTCATCCAAAGCTCTAAGACTTTTGTTCATCTTTGGAACAGAAAATGTCAAAATTACAAATCAAATCCAAGATATATTTTATTCTTCCACTTTAAAAAGTCTAAAAATATACAGTTTTATGCAAGTTTGGGCAGCCCTCTGTAGCTGCATAGTTGTTTGCTCCTTCTTTATCAAGGAAGATCACAGTGAAATGCCATTTGGCTTCTCGAGAAAGCTAGATGATGTCATGTTTTTCAGACAGAAATTTGTAGTTTCAGACAGTAATTTGCAGGTTTCACAGAGTTAAATTTAAGATATTTTAAGACATTTTAAGACCATTATGAATAAAATTCTAGACTCATAAAGGGCTAAAGGCTAAGGAATTTTTCAAATAGCCCAGATGGAAAAGATTTTTTTTGCCCTATCAAAAATATTTTTAGAATTTAATACATTTAATAATACAATAATAATAATAATAATAATAATAATAATAATAATAATAATAATAATAATAATAATAATAATAATAATAATAATACAATAATAATAATAGCAAGATATTTTAAATATTGTGTAAAAACAAGCAAGCTCTACTTATATCTATACACTTTTTTTCCAATATAAGCTTTATTTAAATAAAAAAAAGAAACAAATGTAATATAATAAACTAAATCTATGCACAACAATCTGTCCAGGTCAGTGTCCTCAGCAGTAAATATATAGTGAACTATTAAACAAATGTTATTGTAAGGAAAATTGTAAAACCATTATGATAGAGTTAAAAATGACTGTTTAAAATAAAAGTTTAAAGTTTTATTGAGATTTGTTGTTTTTGTTGCTGATTTATTGTTATTGTTTGGTGATTGTATGGGTTTTGGCCAGATTGAGTAGCAACACATGAACAAAGAAAAATTTAGACCTGCTAAAAAAAGATTTAAGACATATAACACAATATTTAATTAAATTTAAGACTTTTTAAGGCCTAGAATTTGGATTTAGAGATTTAAGACCCTGAGATATAAGATTAACCACAGTTATCGGTTTTCCCCTCTCCAATCAACTTTTTTTCAAAGTATGCTGCTCTTCTGACCAATGTCTTGAACGACCCATTTGCCTCAGGCTTTTTAAAATGCCTTTTTAACAAGTGCAGGCTTCATCCTTAAATAGGGGGCACCTGATTCACACCTGTTTTTTTCATAGAATTGATGACCTCACTGATCGAATGCCACACTGCTATTTTTTTTTTAATACACCCCTTTCAACTAATTGCCCAATTGCAGAGCCTTAAGAGCTTGCATATCATGAATGCCGGGTCTTGTTTGTTTTCTGATAATCTACTGCACCTACTGGTAACTTGTTTGCCATATATCAATAAAGAATATACTAAAAACCTGGATTATTCTGGTTAGTTACGTTGTACTGCTATTATTTTGAACAATACTGTATAAATCATTCACACACTAAATTTCTGAGATCAAATCCTAACTGTAATTTTATTTATAGCATAAGTTTTTTTGTTTTTTTACAAATACTTGTACAATATTGTGACTATTGACATAGTGGTACATGTCACACCACATGGCATAATACATTTGGAACTAATCTTTGCAAAAAGATTAAATCATCTGATATTTAACAGAGATAATAACTAAATCAAGGAATTATTAGATTCAGATAAAAAAGCAAGACAGAAAAACATTTCCAGCAGTCCACATTCTTTTTTTTAAAAGACCTTGAAAGTCCTTTCAATCACCCCCCTGGAGTAATATCCCGTTATTTGAAATAGCATAAACCATGAGTGACAATCTGATTTGAAACACCTCTTCTAAGGGGTTAGAGGAGAAATACAGTGATCAGCAGTGTGTTCTCTACAATTCAGCATGAAGGGAGAGTGTTTTTCCCTGCCTTTGCCAAATGCTTCTTATTAGGCTTGTTGGTTCATAAAAGCTAAGAGGGGGGACGTGCAGCCTTTGATTTACTCCGTGCGTGAAATGGGTGTGAAATTACCGGTGTTGTGTGTGTCTAAGAGGAAAACAAGCATATTTGAACATGACCTTGGAAGAGAAGCTGAAGGGTCGAAATGAACAGATGTTTGTTTGGGGAGAAAGGAACATTGCTAACCTGCGAGAAAACGTGTATGAATGAAGACAGGTGCACACGTAACCAGCTGTAAAAATACAGGTGATACGAAAAACACAAAGAAAACAAGTGCCATAGATAACTGTAATCAGTTTAACTATAGGGATGAGAAGATTCCCCAATTCATTCAGTGCAAAAAGTTAACAATATAATGCGTTTAAAAAGTGAGCATCAGATACAAGCTAGCATAATGCACTGTGCCTAGCATATTTGATAGGTAAAAATTATTTATTCGTTATACTTTTTTTGTGTAAAAGTGACCACAAATATGTTAGATGTACCTTGGCTTCTCCTCTCTAAGGCCTAATACCAATTCTGCCCCTTAGCTCTTCCCCTTATCCCTCATTTCGCTAATTCACGGGAAGGGGCACACTTCAAACACAACTGGGTATGAGAGTTTTCTATGTCTACACCAGCTATAGCAGCAACATGACTGCAAAACCAAGCAAGGAGACCCACACATGTAAACCAGCATTAATAAGAATTTTTACTACAAATAAGCATCTGATTTGTTACATTCAAATGTGTTAATGTGCTACGGTCATGATCTTCATGTGCATCTTGCAAAACCTGGAGGTACGCGAGATGCAGCCAAAGACTATAAAACACACAAGACATGTCACATGTATAGTTTTGAAGGAAAAATGCTGAGGTCAAAATGGTGAATGAAGCCCCACCTACAAGTACAGGAGCCAATCATCGATTGCTGTAGACTGACGTTTCTTCGGGGGAGAAGCTTGAATCAACAAACGCACTGGAATATCATTGAATACTTGCTTCACAGACATGAGAAATATATCCAAATAAAGCTCAAAATGTGTTCTTTTAAATGAGCCTACACTAGAAAACAAGTAATGACAGTTACAGTCTGTCCTGTCAAATGCATATCACATGACAGCAACTACACAAATGCCCCACAAACTTATAAATAAAAAATCACTTTCATTTCTGGAGGAGATTTGCCATCAAGAACAAGTTGTGAATTATCTCAGAAGACTAGCGCAATCTGACGAAGCATTATCCAGAGGATGATAATGTGTAGAATGGCCATAAATGAGGTTGGTGTCGTGATCTCGTTTCTTTCTAGTGCACCTGATTGCCTTAAAGGGACTTTGATGCAAAGCAATGCCTTTTGTTGCTCTTTTTATGTTAATTGGCAACCACTGTATCAACAGTCTTGGTGCTGGAGCTTGTGAAGTCGAAAAGTTCTCAAAATGGAAGTGCATTTCATACAGGAAGATTAGCGTCAATGCTCTCACATTGGATTTAAAGCTCACCTTTCTTATGAATAAATTAAAATGCTTGCTCTGTGGTGAACATGCAATACTGATGACACGATGACGTGCAATTTCTACTCTTACCCCTTCACAATCTGTTTCAAGAGCCAAAGGGATGGCAAAGGGTATAACAAAATTAGGATTGGGCCTAAAACTGGTATCAGAGCTACAGCAAGAGTTTGTGAGTGGCGGCTGTGGTTCCTTGCGGCTGATGGAAGGGCAAGATAAATTATTGAAGAAAGTGATGTGCCTTGTGTTTTCAATGTGGATTTTAGATGCGATATATGAACAGCCCCAAACTGTTTCTCAAGTATGTTCTGTCATGACCACTGCTGGTAACATTACGCATAACAATGTCCTTAATGTCGTCTTCAATCAAACAATACAACATGGGAAATAGTTTCCTCAGTGCATGACCAACATGTCACAGGTATATTGTTCATCTATGAATGTTAGAAAGTCATGCAAACATATTTTGTTTGTCAGAAGTAGGCGAGTGAATGAGCACGGCTGTGCGTATGCATGCTAGACAGACTGCAAATGCAATATGTAAGTATGCATTATCAATATATGCTTTTTGCTCAAATATTTGTTGTCGACACTGAAAATAATTTTGAATCCACATACATATGCTTTTACTGTAGCAGTAAGTGTAAAGGGAGCAATAATGAAATAACATGTAATCTACAGTCCCAATCTCAAATGAGTTATTGAATGTTTCTTAAAGCAAATGTGGTAAATTTCTTTATTGTTATGGTTTATTTTTGTTTAGTTATTTTAACTTAATTGATTTTATAGAGTCGTTTTAGATTGTAAAGTTCTGGTCTGCTATTTGTTCAGCCAACTATAAAACGTACGTTGTTATGAAACCAAATGGAAAATAATAGTGGTCTATATTGAGGCATTCATATTAGTCTGATTTAGTTTGGGGTTTTAATTCACAGGGCATATATATCTTGTCACCTAAAATAACTGATTTTATTTTTCTTCCAAAATTGTCAGCAATATTTGTGTTCTTTGATTTGCTGTAAAAAATATAGACATATTTACACATCTTAATTCCTCATCATTTTTTTTGACCGAGAACATTTATACCAATTCATATAAAGGAAATTCTTAGAGAAACAAAGAGAGAAAATAAAGTGTTTAACGCTATAAAGTCTACTGCATCATATTCAATACATTAAGGACTGTAAATTATCAAAATAAACCAAAAAAATCACTTCAACACGAGCATTAGAAAATGATGCTAAAATATATGTATCAAATATGATTATTTGTTTGATCAACTTTGTAGGCCTTTGTTTTGTCTAACATAAAATGAAAGTGCTTTCAAACTAAGCATTTTAATGTTGGAGGGTACACAATATAATGGTAAAGGGGAAACACTGGAATGTTGGAAACTAGTTGCCAAAGACTTCCATAGTACTTTTTCCCTAAATAGTGAGGCAATTTGCATTATTTGATAAATTGCAATTAATTACAATAATTGAGTTTGAGGGATTAATAATCAATATACAACCATATAAGGTAGTTATCCTTACTCATTATTAGTTTGTCTGCAACATCTAGAATTTTCATGAAGATAAGTTTGGTCATTAGCTTTCAGACACATTATTATGCAAACAGACGAGGGGAGTTCTCAGCATGAAAGCCCCGTGACTGACAGATCAATGTGCTACTTCATTTCTCTCCAGTATGCTAGGAAATTAAACGAAACAAAATGTGGAGGATGTTAACTGTGACAAGATGATTGACAGGGCAGTTTAAATGCTGACAAGATGCATGTAACTAAGCAACAGAACAGTCGGTTAAAGACTCAATTATGATAAAGCAGTATGTCCCACAGACTGCCTACTCTTCTGCTGTACGCACACACACAATAAGCTATGCACCTATAGTATAGGCAGGTGAACTGGGACTCAGAACGACAAGGATAATTATCTTTATGAATAAATGGCTCTTATGAACTGATATTTTTGACTAAATCAATCTACTTACTGAATAATAAATGATGAAGGCACCTTCAAACTCACTCTTGGTTCACCAAAAACTGACAATTGTCATCATTCACTCACCTTTCACTTGTCACAAACCCATTTGAGTTTCTTTTGTTCCTGACCTGAACACAAAACAAGATAGTCTGAAAAATTCTTAAAACGAGTAACCATTGTATTTGTTTTTCCTACAATTGATGTCAATGGTTACCGCATTTCAGCTTTCTTCAAAGTATGTTCCTTTTGTGTTCAGTGGAAGAAAGACATTAACAAAGGTTTGGAACCACCTGAGGATAAGTAAATAGTGAATAAAAGCCAGGATGACTTACCCTCTAATAACACATGGTTCTTTACACATAGGAGCAGTTCTATTTAGAATATCCTGTAGAACCGAAGTGAAGTGAGGGAAGTGCAGTGAGCAACCTCTTTGTCGACGTTTGTCCTACGAGGCTACCAGTGCATAGAATACACTTCGATGCTAGTTCTTTTTTCATTCATTCATTTTCTTTTCAGCTTAGTCCCTTTATTAATCAGGGGTTTCCACAGCGGAATGAGCCGCCAACTTATCCAGCAAATATTTTACACATTTACACTCATACACTATAGCCAATTTAGTTTATTCAGTTCACCTATACTGCATGTCCTTTGACTGTGAGGGAAACCGGAGCACCTGGAGAAAACCCACGTGAACATGGGGACAACATGCAAACTCCACACAGAAATGCCAACTGACCCAGCCGGGGCTCGAACCAGCAACATTCTTGCTGTGAGGCAATCATGCTACCCACTGTGCCATCGTGATGCCCGCTAGTTCTTCATTTTATAAAGTTTAGAGATTTTATTTTCTTTTTGTTCAAATGGGGCAAAGCACCTTTTTCTGGAGTTCAATAAACCGCACATCTATCTATCTATCCAAAAAACATTAGAATAGTAAGTAAAGGTTATGTTCCATGAAGACAATTTGTAGATTTCTAACTGTAAAAAAATTGACAATTAATTTTGGATTAGTAATGTGTTGCTAAGAACTTATTTTTGGACAACTTTATAGGCAATTTGCTCAGTATTCAGAATCTTTTTAGCACTCAAGTTTCAGATTTTCAAATTGCAAGTACTTTAAGTATACATCGATAGAACTTTACTTATTATTTATTCAGATTATGTATGTATTTATTTATTTATTTTTATTTTTTTTTGCAGTACTAAGGGCACATTACTAAAAAATTATAATTAATTAATTAGTCTTTACTATTGTTACAAGCCAAAGAATATTAATTCGGTACTGTTAAGAATCCTTAGATCAGAGTGCACAACTTCCAGCTTTCCATTAAGTGACAAATTAAAACTATCTAGAACATTCTTATATAGCACTATAGTTTTATTAAAATGTGGCTGCTGAACGTGCGCCTTGGAAGCAGCGCCAATAAGTTTAAGGTGTAAGTTTGTCACTTGCACCACGTGGATATGGGAGTGATGCGCACATGATGTGCAAGCGGCGCGCACATGAACTGCGTGCATTTTCCAGCTGCACCTAGTTAAAAAACATCTGAACTTTTCAGAATGCCCCGTGCGCACCGCAATTATTGTAACCAATCTGCTTCACACTTTGTATGTAATATACACATTTCAGTAATAACGGCAGACTAATTACCTCAGACAAACACACCACACTCAAACACTGCAGTGCTTTTTACATTTCTCCATAAACTTGCATCAGAGCTGCAGTAAGGATTTGTCCATTTGTCATACTCTGAGAAAACAGTTGATGGTCACCTAGTTACGATAGACAACAGAGGAGCGCAAGCGCAAAGTCTATTGTAAATGGTCAAGGAATACAGACGCTTGTCACTTCAGGTCAGAATAACAACACAATGAGTGCCTTATAGCAGTCGTGGGGAGATTCTAAATAAAAAAGGATGTTGCCAGAGTGGCTTTTTGGTTTCTTTTCTTGTGCATCCCAGCCACTAGCTCCTCATCTGAAAGACTTTTTAGCACAGGCGTTAATTTAGTCATTCAACGTCACAATTTGTAATGTTGCAATATGTATTTGAATAATGATGGTTCGTTCCTTTACTTGAAAGCTCAGATTTGATTATCATAATTTGTTTTGTTGACAGAGTTTGAGGTTTAATGCATCATTATTATTGACACCTTCATGTTTGCTTTGATTGTACAGTATTGACACTTTACCATTGCACACACTTTGTAACATTCTATTTATCAAGTTTAAGAGTCTCTTTAACACTTCTGTTTATTTTATAATAAAGAGATCAGATATTGTTTAAATATTTTTGTTTTTGACTATTTATTTGCTAAACTATTTGCCTTAGTAATGTTGGTGAATTAAAATAAAGTGGTTAAATAACAAAATAAAACCCAATATTCCTAAATGTATTTTTAAAAAATTTCAATAATTATCAATATCGAATGATTTGAACCTGGATATCCTTTTAATTCGTTTTTTGCAACATCGCCCAGCCCTAATTAGCAATTTATTGTAATTATTTTAATCAGTAACTACTTTCATTTACTAGACTTTTATCAATCTATGTCTTCAGTGAAATCAGAATGAGAATCCTTACAGTTCTCATCATGACACAAACGGCTGTAATTATTGTACTTTTCAGCAGTCAAGGTGGTAATACTACCGTGCATTTTTGCTTTTACAAATGCTGTGTTAGGCAATTTGGTTTCCCTTTTATCCATACTTTCATTAATCTCAAGCCTGCTAGCTAGAGACTTTCGTGATATTTTCTTAGTGCGTTCCAGCAGGAGCGAGATGTTTTCCCTGGCCGTCGTAACTGCGCAACTGCAATAAATGTATCGCCAAGTCCCGATCGATCGCTCCTGATTGATACAGCCATGGATTCCTTAGCAAGCAATTTCAGCCACGGCTCAGACAAGAGCAACTACACAAAAGGCAAGGCTGAGAGAAGTTTACTGCAGGTTTTAAAAGGACATGCATTGATTAGCATGGTCATTAGGACAGATGAATGATCCTACCGAAAAAAGAAGAAAAAAAAACTCGGAGAGAGACTGAGAACTGGAATGGCAAGTAAATAGATAAATAAATAAACCGCTTGTGATAGCACGTGCATAAAACAATCACGTGCATTTACTCAATTAGAAAAAGGTATTCATTATATGCATTTTAGTTGATGAGAAGCCATACGCCACAAAAAGAATGTCAGCAAAAAATGTGCTGGAAGTATTTCTCATTACTCCAGGCTCACTATGACTTAAGAGGTCAATTCATGCGGAACATCAATTTAAATACACTGATGGGTTATGATGACATACTGCTGCATTCAGAAATTGCAATTGCATCAAAACAAGTAACACATTATTGTTTGACAGTCTATGTTTACATACAGTATCCACATCTAATCATAGTTAAGATCAGAGTTGGGTGTAACGGGTTCCACAGTAATGTCTTGCTGTATTCTAATTACATTTTTGAGGAACGCAGTAATGTAACTAATTACATTTTAAAGTACAAATTTACAGTGTAATTTGATTACATTTACTGAAGTTAATGTTATTGCGTTACTTACGTTACAATTTTTAGAAGAAAAAATACCTCTTTTAAAATCACGTTTTTCGTTGCAATGTCAGTTATTAAGTGTGCACTTCTAAATTGCTGGAATACACAAGCGGAAAAGGGTGCTGTCGAGAGCGGTTGCTTCTACAAGTGGAAATACAGACATTATTTTGATTTCCTTGAAAAATCAAATTCCTTGTAAAAACCAAAATATTGCTATGAAATGCAGTCTACGTCCAGTCTCTAAAGAACTTTCGACTGCTTTTAACTCAACCAGGAAGTTGTTCAAGCACTTGAGCTGCAGTTTATTTTGTATTTTTATAGGTATATTTTACCTATATTGTAACTTCAAAGTAAAGTAATTAGTAATCTGATTACTTTTTTACATGACGTAATTAGTAATAGAATCAGATTACAATTTTTAAGTAGTAATCAGTAATTTGTAATTGATTACTTTTTTAAGAGTAACTTACACAACACAGGATCATATGTGAATTTGGACAAACAAAACCAGTCATATTGGTTCATATATATATTTTTTTGTCTTATTGAGATTTATAATTATCCTGGAAGTGGAATAAATAAGCTTTCCATTGAGGTATGGTTTGTTATGCTAGGACAATGCCGAGATATAACCATTTAAAAATCTGTAATTTGAATAAATAAATAAATAAATAAAACAAAGCTCACCAAAAAAAAAGAAAGATTACTCATCATCCTCTAGTTGTCCTATACCTTGATGTGCTTCTGTTTTCTGTTAACACAAAATAAGATACTTTGAAAAATGTTAGAAACCTGTACCCATTAACCTCCATATTATTTGTTGTTTCTACTATGGAAGTCCATGGTTACAGATTTGGAACATTTTTCAAAATATCTTCTTTTGTGTTTAACAGAAGAAAGAAACATTTTTGATAAGTGAAGGTTGACTAAATGATTAACTCAATTTTCAGTTTTGAGTAAACAGTCTCTTTAAGAGTTTATGCCACGATCACCAGTGATTTAGGCCTTGCAGATCGCTGAAAAACATGCATTATCACCTGGACTACAATTCCGTCACTATATGAACTACAACTCCCATCAGGGACTTCACAAACACACCAGTTCTAGATCACCCCTGATTACAAACATACAGCTTGTAACTCATCTATAAAAAAAAAATATTTTACTTTTTTTTTTTTTTTTTATTTAAAATTATGGCCGTAAAAATACAGACATTTACCGTAAATCATCAGATATTTACCATAAAACAATGGACGTTAAATTACAGAAATTTCCTTATATTTAAATTTCTGTAATTTACTGTCTGTAAATACTATTTTATGGTAAATGTCTGTAAAAAAATAAAAATAAAATAATAATAATAATAATAATAATAATAATAATAAATAAATAAACAAATAAATAAATAGATTAATTTAATGATTTTTTAATTTCTGGAATTTACTTTTTAAAATTCCATGACATTCCAGAAATTCTATGATCAGCGGGAAACATTTTCATTAGGTTCATTAACCCTGCTAATTTCATAGTCTATTAAAAAAATAGATAAACCTTTTTTATTATTATTATTATTATTATTATTATTATTATTATTATTATTATTATTATTATTACTTTAGTGCAATATTTTTGGCACAAGAAACCTTGATTATTATGATAATGCAATTGAATCAAAATTTTTTAAATGTTTTCCCTTTTTAAACTGTAAAGGTTAGAGTTAGTGCGTGTGTTATGAATTGCAAATGACCACTTACCTGCGATGCTAGCAAAGATTTCACTGACACCAATGAGGACGTACTGAGGCACTTGCCACCATATAGGTAGATCTGCTGCATAGTATATAACTCCCCCGAGCGACTGCGGGATGGGACCTCGTGTGCGGACAATGTCCAGCCTCTTTGTCTCTAAAATGCCTGAGAGAGGAAAGAAGAATGGCAAGGATTAAATATAAAACAATTTGTACCGTATTTTTAATGAAATAAATGCAGTCTTGGTTTAAAAATCCTACAGACCCCAAACTTTTGACAGATATATATATATCTGTCAAATGTTTGGGGTCAGTAGGATTTCTAAACAAAGGCTGCATTTATTTTAATAAAAATACGGTACAAATTGTAAAACTGTAAAATGTTATTGCACTATAAAATAACTGTTCAAATGTAGTTTATCATTTAATTTAATCATTTATTCCAGTGCTTTTAAAAAGGAGTTTTCAGCTTCATTACTTCAGTCGGAGTCATTCAGAGTCACATGATCCTTCAGAAATCACTCTAATATTAACTAATATTGCTGTTATTAATATTATTATTAATGGTAATAATAATACTAGTAATAGTATAGTAATAAAAGCAATAACGACTGGACTAATAATTTCATTTGGAAATAGTGTAGTGTATATACATATAACCAAAAAAGTATTTTAACGGCAAACAAAACTTTATAGATATCCAACATTTCAAACTCAACAGTAAATAGATAAGTATCAAGACCTTGGTGTTAATAGCAAAGATGGCAGCAAATAATTGTGGGTCATCTGTGTGTCAGTTGTGCTGAGCGCCAGGGAGATTAATTGCCCAATATTTGAGTATTGGCATACATTTTGTCTGCTTGGCTGATTAACAGAAGTGCAAGTTCATCAGAGTTTCATGCCAAAATCTGCTGACACAAATCAATGGATAATTCATATTTTCACAGTTTTAGTTTGAGGGAACAACTTGGTGCACATCCTGTAATTCGCTATCGATTAACCACATTACATCACACACCACAAAACAGCACCAGAAATTCCTCGGTTGCACACAGATGGAGTTCTGTTGCAAAGAGATGGCATTTTCAAGGTTATGAAGCAAAAATGGTTTATGCTCTAGTATTCAGTGCCTTTTGAGGTCTCATCTTGAGAATTCATGTTTTTGGGTTTGTTTAAAGATATTTGGTCATAGACTTCATATTTAAGTTGAACCATGAAAGAGATTGCTTGGATTAAACCACACTAACAGACCAATTGCACCTAAAGTCATTTTATTAAAACTTTTACTGTGAACACACCATAAAATAATCAACAAGCCTACTTAAGTTAAATAAAACTGACTGTCTCACAAGCATTAAATTATTATATTAAAGAGGACCTATTATTCAAAATCACTTTTGTAAAGGGTTTAAACACAGTTGTGTGGCAACAGTTCGTGAATATAACCAGCTTCTAGTTGTAACAATACAGTCAGCAGAAACACTTTGATTGACATTCTTGCTTTGTACATGTCATCAAAAGGGAAAAGCCCCACCCATTAGTGAAGAGCTCTCCCTCATTAGCATAGGATGCTAGTCTTGCTTTTGAATCTGCCACTATGCTTACACATAGGCATCTGTAGCTCTGCCCTCTTTTGAAAAGATCTCATTCTCATTTTAACTTAAAGCAGCAGTCACAAAAATGGCACAACTAGCATCAAAGCCTAAAGGGGACAGTTTCAAAGAGTTATAAAATATTATTTGTAGGATATTTAGAGTTTAACCTTTATACACACTCTAGGGACATCAGAGATTTATATTACATCTTGTAAAAATAGGTCCCCTTTAAATTATGTTGAATGATCAAGTAACACTGAAGACTGGAATCATGGCTACTGACACAAATCAAACTATAATAATTCAAATCTATAATAAGAAATATTTATTTTAACATATAAAACTACACTGTTTGTAATACATTTTAAAAGAAATATAACTGGAATGTAAATAATCATATGGGGTGTAACCATACAGATAAGTCACAAATTGGTTTTGGGGTCACAGTTTGATACTAATTCAGTACTAGAGATTAAGCAAAAAAAAAAAAAAAACATCTCAAGTGCTTGCTTTCTTTTCCTCTTTATTTAGAACAGAAAATATCACAATTAGCTAAAGAATTGGCTTATGTGCTCACAAGATAGGACCTTTTTGAAAAACTACATTACATCACAGTGCTTCACACACATAGACTTTAATTGGGCGGGCCGTCCAGGTATATTAACGACTATATAAGTATATAGTGACACCTTTTTCTTTACTATTATTATCATCCATTTTATGCTTTTTTGTATGCGCTCAATATAACCAAACATTGATTAAGTAGTGGAAAATCTCTCATTTACCCGTTTTGTGTGTGCGAGACCTGTCAACACTCCCACAGATAGTCTCACATGCTCTGCAGACCCACAGAGACACACCTTTTTGGGACTTAAGAATGCATCTGGCCAGGGTTTTTAAATCTCCTAAAATGTCCGGGATTTGGTTTTTGCTTTTGCTTTCTAAAGCTGTTGTCAAATGTATGCGAACAGTTATGAGAGCTAGATAAATATAAAACAATTCATTCTTTTATTTAAACAACTCCGAAAAACTAAATTGTGGGAGAGGACGAAATTAGATTTTAATTGGCTGCAAAATATTTGTACATCATTAGAAATGGCTACCTTTTTATTCTACATGTTTTATTCTTGGAATTATTAAAATTTTTAGAGATGTTGTCTGTTTTTATTCCTTTTTTATAAGATTAATTTCTCATTTGCTGAATATTTTATTCATTTGATGATGTTAATATATTGCATATTTTATACATCTAAAATGCTTTGGCAATACTGTACAAAATGTCATGCTAATAAAGCAACCTGAACTTGAAGGAGAAATAACGTTAGAGAGAAGTAGATTTTACCTGTCATTGGGTGCGCAGAATAGCATAAAAGTAAGTGAAATAGTAAATGTCTTTCTCTTTTTTAACTTTAACCAACTGAAAAGAAACAATGTATCACACTTTCCTAATAAATTAAAATATATTATAAAAACGAATTATATTTTGTTTGTCGCAAATAGTTAACGATTTATGTGATGTGGGTAAAAAGTGTATTTTAATCAGGCTATTTCACCATAAAAAGGTTTCAAGTGGGTTATTTCTATGTTTTTCTCTAGCATCTCAGTTCCACAAATCAATTTACATTTCCAAACATTATTTTTGCCGTTAATTGTAAATATACAGTGAGGTTATAGTCTGCACAAGGTGTCTGACAACAGCCAGTGCTCCACACAGAAGTCTGATCTGATCATCATCCAGTCTTTCTGGAATGACATAAAGAAACTGAAACAAACTCAGACAAGCTAAATCCAGAAGAACTTTGGCAACATCTCTAAGATGCTTCGAAAAACATCCTGCAAAGCTATTTGAAAAAACTATGGGCAAATTTGTAAATTGATATTTCAAACCGACATGCTACAGAAAAAAAAATAAATAAATAAATGTAAATCTAGTAAACAATTCAACTAGAGGCATCACGGTGGCGCAGTGGGTAGCACAATCGCCTCACATCAAGAAAGTCGCAGGTTCGACACCCCGGCTAGGTCAGTTGGCATTTCTGTGTGGAGTTTGCATGATCTCCCCGCGTTCACATGGGTTTCCTCCAGGTGCTCCAGTTTCCCCCACAGTACAAACACATGCGCTATAGGTGAATTTGAATATGCTAGATTGGCCGCAGTGTGTGTGTGTGAAAGAGTGTGTATGGGTTTTTCCCAGCTGGAAGGACATCCGCTGCGTAAAACATAAGCTGGGTAAGTTGGCGGTTCATTCCGCTGTGGCGACCCCTAATAAAATCAAGGGACTAAGCCGAAAATAAAATGAATGAATGCATAAAACAATGCAACTATTATTCACCCAGCTTGCTAAACATTGGCAGCAGCCACTGAAAAACAAGATTTTGAGTGTGAGTGTGTATCCTGACCCACTGTGTCAGAGTGCTAAATTGCTATCAGATACATGTGTGCATGTTTGGCGGGAAAGTGCATGTAAAAGTGAATTAAAAAAAACTATAAACAGTCCATTAATGGATTAAGTGTCAGGTCAAAGCCAGCACTTCAGACAGGTCAAAACAGCTTATCTCCCCCGCATAACAACAGCCTCGCACAGATACACACCAGCCCGGGTTTACCAGGTAATCAGACTGGAGCAGAGATTGTCAGCCTGGTCTATCTAAAAGCTTGATCTAATAATAACCATGTTGCAGGTGCCATTCAGATGCCACTTCTCATGGGATCCCCGCCATCAAACACACAAGCGTGTATTCTCATTTTTAAAAAGGTCATGACCTTGTATTTCATATGCTTTAAACAGCAGCGTGTGATACCGAGCATCTAAAGCGCCGCTAACTCAAAGTGCTTCAGTTAACAAAACAGCAACTTTTTTTCCCCCCCTGCTCTCTTCCCTCTCATCTTTCATCCCCCCCTCCACTCAAACACCACAAGCGTTCCGCTCTGATCTGTGGCTGTGGTGTGTCAGATTTAGATCGGAATACAAATGATGCCTGGAATAAAACGCTCTATGGTTCTTCGAGCTCCAAGAGATTTTCATCCCGGATTTAAAACAATAAATAAATATTATATTGTTGAAACAGACTGTTATTAGTTGTCTTGTTGAATCTGAGGTTGGCGGGACAATGGCTCAGTGGTTAGCACTGTCGCCTCACAGCAAGAAGGTCGCTGGTTTGAGTCTACATTGATTCTTAACATATATGATAATCTACATTGATTCTTAACTCATTCCCAAGAATGATATTTTCATCTACACTCACTGGCCACTTTATTAGGTACACCTTACTAGTACCGGGTTGGACCCCCTTTTGGCTTCACAACTGCCTCAATCCTTCATGGCATAGATTCAACAAGGTACAAGAAATATTCCTCAGAGATTTTGCTCCATATTGACATGAGAGCAACAGTTGCTGCCGATTTGTTGACTGCACATTCATGATGCGACTCTCCTGTTCCACCACATTCCAAAAGTGCTCTATTGGATTGAGATCTGGTGACTGTGGGGGCCATTTGAGAACAGTGAACTCATTGTCATGTTCTGGAAACCAGTCTGAGATGATTCACGTTTTATGACATGGTGCGTTATCCTGCTGGAAGTAGCCATCAGAAGATGGACTGATAGGAGTGGCACCCGGTATGGTCTCTGCTGCTGTAGCCCATCTGCCTCAAGGTTAGACGTGTTGTGCATACAGAGATGCTCTTCTGCATTCTTTAGTTGTGACGAGTGGCTCTTTCAGTTACTGTTGCCTTTCTATAAGCTCGGCATTCCCCTCTGATCTCTGGCAACAACAAGACATTTGCGCCACAGAACTGCCGTATTGTGCTGGATATTTTCTTTTTCGGACCATTCTCTGTAAACCCTAGAGATGGTTGTGCATGAAAATCCCTGTAGATCAGCAGTATCTGAAATACTCAGACCAGTCTGTCTGGCACCAACAACCATGCTATGTTCAAAGTCACTTAAATCACCTTTCTTCCCTATTCTAATGCTCGGTATGAACTGCAGCAGATCGTCTTGACCATGTCTGCATGCCTAAATGCTGGCATAAGATTGGCTGATTAGAATTTTGTGTTAAAGAGCAGTTGGACAGGTGTACCTAATAAAGTGACCAATGTAGGCAAATTGAATAAACTAGTGTGCGAGTGAAGGAGTGTGTATGGTGTGTTTCTCAATACTGGTTGCACCTGGAAAGGAATCCGCTGTGTAAAACATATGTTGGAATACTTGGTGGTTCATTCCGCTGTGGCGACCTCTAAAACAGAGACTAAGCCAAAGGAAAATGAATGAATGAATAAATCTGATGTTCAATTTGTGAGTAGGTCTGTGATTGTATTATTTTAGGTATTATTTTATTATCGTATTTAATTTATTTATAGGCAAGGAACGGAATAGCATTTTTATTTTGTATTAATAATAAATAACTGGGTTTTTATTGCAGGAAACTGAAGAGATGTGGAACTGCCCCAAGGCATGGTGTGCAGTGTGTGAGCGCATGCTTTTTTTTTTTTTTGCAGTTGCTGTGGAAAGGGCCGCTTCCTCGAGTGCAGGACACAACAAGTGTGTCCAGGTGTGTGGGCATCATCTGTGCCTGCAGGCAGGGTTGGCTTCAGAGCTGTGCCACTGCCAAGCACCCATCTGTTTGGAAAATGTTGTGTAAATGTTGTGAGGAGGTTCTGGCAGTGGTGTTTTTAAGCCCTGCTGGGTTCAGCTAGTGGGTAGACGCAGATTAAAAGTGCTCCAATACACTTGAGTTACAGTACAGTAAGAGGCAAGGGTCTTGCACATAATGCAGTAAGAAAACACATGCTCAAAAATCTTAGGATGAGGGGAAAAAAGGTAATTTTCACAATCCGATATATAAAAAAAACTGCAAAAAACAGCAACACCCGATTTCCTTTTATTTTCTTACAGTTCTGCTCTTAAATGAATGCACCTCAGGCAGAAAGGGCATCATTCTAATAAGTGGTATTCTAAAATTGGATTTTGTTTTTGTGTTTTTATGTGTGTTTGTGTGCTTAGTACTGCCCTGAAGAAGTTTTTCGACATAGTTTACTTTGTGAACAACACTCAAATAAAAAGATAAAAGATGCAACAAGGAAGGAATTAAATTGTATTTATTGAATGTATTGCAATTTGTTTTATTTTTGCTTTTATTTATTTTGCATAACAAACACAACCAATATTTCCCCTTTTCTTAAAGATAGAAAAATCTCAGAAAATTCTAAAAACTATATAGGTAGTTCTAGAATTTGACTATTACTATAATATAATACTGAAGGGTACAATTATTATTTACTTCAGTTGCTATTCTATTTCAATACATTCAGCACTCGAATGTATCCTTTTTACAAGACAATGATGACGTGTTTGATGGTCATCTGCACATTAATTCTTTGAAAGTTCTCAATATCTTATTTTTTTATATATGTACATCTGTAAAGCTATACTTTGTATATTGTGGAGTTATTTCTTTTATTATTTGAGGAGATAGGAATAAACAATTTATTTGTGGTATTCTCGTATTCACTGCTTTTTAAATTTACCCTACTATGACAACGTCCGCTACAGAGAAACCCAGACATGTAAAAAGTCCAAAAAAAAAGGTCCACAATAAAAAGAATAAAAAAAAAACATGCAAACATGCATGCATCTAAATCCATTTGCAAAATTATGTTTTTACCACTTAAACAGAGCTATCATACATTTACAAAGTGCATTTCATAACTTGTTATTCCTTGTCCTACACATTTAAGGCCATGTCCACGCAAACATGGCTATTTTCAAAACACACTTTTTTCTGCACAGTTTCACCGTTTGTCCTCACGAAAATGAAGTATAAGGTCACTGAAACCAAAACTTTATGAATACTAAATATTCAGAAAAATATGATTTTCCAAAATTCCAGCTAGTGTGGTCATGTAGACACTACCAAACACAGAAGATGCAAATTTCGTATGTTTGCGGCAAACTTGTCATTTATTCTGCATTATTCAACCGGTGGACAGTATTCCGCCTCTGTACTTACGCCTCTGTTCTCATGGTTGCTTTGGCTGTTTCTCAATATGTGTTCTTGCGTCCTCATGTAATATCATTACCGTCAATGTTCAGTTCCAAAACTCAAGACGACAAGAACAGAGGTCAAGTGAAAGTTCTCGATATCAAGACGCGTCGATTCTTGAGTTCTCGATATCTGGGGACGCGTCGATGCAGACTTGAGCGCAAAACTCACTCGACAAGACCCAGAAGTTATTGTGGCTAAATAAAGGAGGTGGGAAGCGCAGCATTCTTTACCTGTTTATTTTTAAAGTTCACAGATATAACTTATTTATCTAGGGAGTTTTCCCTAAATGAGACGATGAAAGTAAATATCACCATGAAAAACCTAATAAAGGCATAAACACATTAAGGCTGTTTATTTGCTGAAAATTGCATAAAACAATAAATCATTGTATATACGCTGTAATGTTTTAATAATCTTCTGTTAAAAATGCCTGAAGGACATGTAACCATCAGGAAGAATGCAGCATCTCATTTCTCACAGGAAGCGTTCTATGTTCTTGCGGTCTCCCGAGTTGAGAAACACTGACTTGTGTACAATTTACTTGTGAAAATACTTAATCCTCCATTTGATGTGATCTAAGCATAAAAGTGTTTGTATTAGTATGATTTAAGGTTTTATTTATGTATTTTGTACTACTTAATTATTTTGTTTGTTTTTTACGCTGCTTGGATGTAATGTTATATATGTTTAACAATGGAAAATTCATGTTTGTTATTTGAAGGTTAAATAAAAAAAAAATAAAAATAAAATAAATAAATAAATAAATAAATAAATAAATAAATAAATAAATAAATAAATAAATAAATAAATAAATAAATAAACGAAGCATAAAAGTGTCATTATCGCTGCCTGTTGGTTTGGAGTGCCGTTGCATGTGAACATGCATCACAGTGCATTTTGGTGTTTTCATGAGGACAGAGATTTGTTTTTAAATGAAAGCAGATAAAACTGTGTTTCACAATACCTGTGTACATGGCCTTGATATCACATCAAATAATTCAAGTCATCTCATATGCAGATAATATATATATATATATATATATATATATATATATATATATATATATATATATATATATATATATATATATATATATATATATATATATATATATATAAATAAATCTAAATTAAAATATAACATAACTATTAATGAAATATAAAACACCTAAAAAAAATAAATCACAGACCCAACATAAAATATATTGACTAATAAATGGCTTGCCTGAGGTGAATATAGTGCAGCATGACATCATGCAGCATTGTTCACAAGACGTTTTATTGATATCTCGCCTCAGCTGAAACACTCAACTCAGTTGAGTCATGGGAGGTTAACTTATGTCTATGTTGCACTATAACTTAAGAGCATTATATTCACACATCAATTCAAATGGTGTCAGGGAACAGACTGGGAGAAACAACATGTAAGATAACTCAATGTAGATTTGATCAGAGTTACAAAGTGGAGACTGAGCTTGTGACTGAGGGGTTTACATGACGGCATTTTCAGTCGAAAAACTGGAAATTTGAATCATACTTTTGAGGGACTTTTAACAAAACTTTTGAGGACTGAAAATGCATAATTTGAAACATTTTACAGGTTTTAGAAACCACTATTGTTTTCCATATGCACATCTTACTGTATATGGAAATGTCTGAAAACAGTGACATATCTACAAGGAAATTAATTGTCAAAGATACACAAATATAAAGACAAGCGTAAACATACAACAATGACAGAGTATGAGGAAACGCCAAATACACAGTCACATTTAAACCACGCTGACGACGTGTCAAACTGTCATGTCTTAAGCTGTGGTCACACTGCACTTTTCATAGATTTCCATTCATACATTCATACCAAAACTTCCATTCATTCATCGAATGCAGCAGACTGGAAATGCAAGCTCATGCGGCAAGTTTGGCAGCTTGCTGCATTGCAAAGTTCAAGCTTGGTGAACTCTGACCAGCAAAATTGCATAACGTAACTGCGTGAGACCAATCATGAAGACATGGTCAAGATGATCTTCTGGAGTTCAAACTGAGCATCAGAATGGGGAAGAAGGGTGATTTAAGTGAAGTTGAAAGTGGCATGGTTGTTGGTGTCAGGCTGGTCTGAGTATTTCAGAACTGCTGATCTACTGGGATATTCATGTACAGCCATCTCTAGGGTTTACAGAGAATGGTCAGAAAAAGAGAAAATATCCTGTGTGCAACAGTTCTGTCGGCGCAAATGCCTTGTTGATGCCTAGATCAGAGGAGAATGGCCAGACTGGTTTGAGCTGACAGAAAGGCAACAGTAACTCAAATAACCACTCGTTACAACCATTCAACCTTGAGGCAGATGAGCTACAGCAGCAGAAGGCCACATCAGGTGCCACTTCTGCCAGCTAAGAACAGGACAATAAGAACAATTCGCACAGGCTCACAAAATTGGCCTATCAAAGATTGGAAAAACGTTGCCTGGTCTGATGAGTCTTGATTTCTGCTGTGACATGGTAGGGTCAGAATTTGGCATCAACAACATGAAAGCATGGATCCTTCCTGTCTTATCAATGGTTCAGGCTGGTGGTGGTGGTGTAATGGTGTGGGGGATATTTTCTTGCCACACTTTGGGTCCATTAGTACTAATTGAGCATTGTAATGTTGCTGACCATGTCCATCCCATTATGACCACAGTTTATGACTTCCCACAGCATAAAGCGCCATGTCATAAAGCGCGAATCATCTCAGACTGGTTTCTTGAACATGACAATGAGCTCACTGTACTCAAATGGTGGAACGGGAGATGCGCATCATGGATGTGCTGCCAACAAATCTGCAGCAACTGTGTGATGCTCTCATGTCAATATGGAGCAAAATCTCTGCAAAATATTTTCAGTACCTTGTTGAATCTATGCCATAAAGGATTAAGGTAGTTGTGAAGGCAAAAGGGGGTCCAACCAGGTACTAGTACTAGTAAGGTGTACCAAATAAAGTGGCCGGTGAGTGTAGATGAAAATATCATTCTTGGGAATAAGTTAAAAATCATTGTAGATTAGTGGAATTAAGATAAATAAATGGTTAAATATGAACATTTATAATTAATCAAAGAGATATAATGTGTTGTTGCACAAACAAATACACCCTCCTGAAAGTTACATAAAATTAAAAAGGTTTTCAAGTTAAGGCTAAGTGTAATTAACATGTCAGTGTGTTAAACAAAAACACTTATTAAGGAGGACTAATTTCTTGACATTTTGAAAAGTGTTAAAGAGCCCACTGAATCATTCCAAGATGTAACGCTGTGGAATCAGATGGAGGACAACTGTCACAAGACTTTTCTTTGCACAAAGGAGGACACTGTCATTGTTATAAGTGTGAAAATACAGCAAAAGTAACAGAGAGAGAAAGAGAATAAGAAAAGACACACACACAATGGACTTGTGACATTATATCTGAAGGTTTCATTATATTTGAAGGCTGGCAAAAACTAAGAAAAGAGAGACTCTTTGAGCTTAAACAGTACTGTATATATTCAGTTGTGGTCCACATCTGATCTACTGTACTGTATTGTAGTCAAAGCATGGTAAACTCATTTAACCTTCTGCATCAACCATATTTATAAAACCCATATAGCCTAGTCTAAGGTAAATTATTCTGGAAGTAACAGTATTCAGATTGCAATGGTCGTGTTGGAAAAGCAGGGATATTTACCATCAGTAAAAATAAATAAATAAATAAACTAATTAATTAATAAAAAGATAAATTCTACAGGGATGGATGAGTGCATTGTTGAAAATTGTATTCAACATGAATACGACTATATAGATTCTTCCAAGGTCAAAAACTTTAGAGGACAGATTTGATCAAACCAAAATGTATTCAGAAATGTTTGACCTTTTTTTTTCCAAAGTTCTGATATTATCGCAGTTTTCTTTCAGAAAACAGCAGAACAATATGACAATGACTGTTAAAATGTGATGGAAAAAATGATTGGATGAAATACCTTTGATGAAAAGGTACTGTATGTAATGCTTAACAATATTATTGTAATAAATGGCAACATTTACACAACTAGTACACAACTATCAATACTGCAGAGTGTACACTGTGTCAATTGTTGTATTATACCTCAAGTCAGGATAATATAGAAAATACTAAAAGTATCTATCTATATATATATATATATATATATATATATATATATATATATATATATATATATATATATATATATATATATATATATATATTGTAAGATAATAATGATCCTTTATTAAGTCTAATCTAAGTTTATATTTAAGAAGCTTCAATGTTGTCATTTTAAATGAACTGTATTATCATAAAATCTTTTGTATTCATTCACAGGAGGTGTAGTCAATCTTATGGAGCACTCTATGTATTTTACATATCTGTCCACTGCAACAAGATAATAGTAAATTTTACAAAGAACTGGCTGCATCAGGTTGAATTTATGGGGCAATAAACTAAAAACACAAATGGCGTTTAAACTGGACTATCGATATAAGATTATGGGAATGGGTCAGAGATCATCACTAAAGCGGTCTCCATGTATTATCACAATCAGAATGATATTTCCACTGATAAAAACAAACAATATAAAATAAGCCAAAGCAATTTACTCTAAATAAAATGACCACTTTTGTATTTGCACTGCAAACTGTTATTAAAATGGGATAACCCTTGACATCCATGGTATTTGTTTTTCCTACTATGGATGTCAGTGGTTACAGGTTTCCGACATTCTTTAAAATATATTTTGTGTTTAACAGAACATGAATATTCAAGTCAAGAGTGAGCAAATCATGGTAGATTACTAATGTTTGGGTGAACAATTCATTTAATCTTGGTTTAAATATCTAAAATATTCAACATATACACTATTTTAAAATATAAATGGGTGCTGCCTTATTGAGAATAAATCTTGAATTGCCCTACACCTATCCTAACCCATACTGAACCTGCTGACCAATCAATCAATCAATCAATCAATCAATCAATCAATCAATCGATGGATGGATGGATGTAAAATCAAAATGTCCCATCATTGATGAATATGGTTAAATATGGGTTGACGGACACAATGATGGACAGATGGATGGACGGAAGCAATCAAAATTGTCAGTAGGTGGCAGGGAGAGTGGATTAATGAGTATTTCCAAGCCTGGCAATTAATAAACAAAGTGGTTTAAAGAAATAGCTTACCCAAATAGGAAAATTTTACTCTCCGTTCACTTGCTTCAAAGCTGTTTGAAATTATTCTGTTGAAAGCAAAAGAAGATATTTTGAAGAAAGTGAGAAACCTTTAACCATTGACTTTTTTTTTTCATCATATGGAATTCAACGGTTACAGGTTTTCAGCATTCTTCAAAATATCTTCTTTAAAGGGGTGGTCCACTACAATATAATATTTTAAAATTTAGTTGATGTGTAATGTAGCTGTGTGAACATAAACAAGATCCCTGAATGTAAGATGCTCCAAGTTCTATACAAAGGGAGACAGTGGCTTTTACAAAGTAAACAAAGTCTACAGCGCATGAAGTTTGGGGACAACAAAAAAATAAAAATACATACGGGTTAGAGAGATCACAAACGCTTCAGGTTATGTGCATTCACCACATGCATACACCCCATCCGGTGAAGGAGCGTGGCCAGAGGTGCTGTAATGTTATAGAAGAGAAAGCTAAAATCATCCAAACGCTGCTATTTCCACAGAGCTACTTCTGTTTCTGTATTTGGCCTTCCAAAGGACACGACAGAAAAAGAGAAGTGATTACAATTTAATTTTAATTATGTTCAAGAGAATTATTAAAAAAAATATGTAGCTAGCATATGACAAAGCACAGCTTCCAGAATCTCTCCCAGTTCAGTGCTGTATTTGGCTAAAAGCTCAAAGAAGCATTTCCAACCATAATAGAAGAAGCTGTGGATTGTGAGCCACAACCTGTAAGTATTTTCATTTGTTAAAATTGATCTGTTACATGCATAGTGTCGAGTGTTAAAGGTATGTTGTAGCAAGGACGCAAACAAGGACATAAACAACGAGAAGTGAAGTTTCATAAACTAATTTCGAGAGGAGCACGTGATATGATTGAGCACGTCTGGCCACTCATCTGTAATCAGTAATAATCCAATCAGAGTGATCCTAGTTTACTATAAATGGATCATTTTCTCCCTACTGTTTCTATCTTCGTTTGGAAGAATCCCCCCTTCCACCCCATCTCCTCCTTTTCCTCCTTTTTCTAAAGGGGGAGCTCTCGAGACCTACCTGATCTCGGATCTCCTGATATGCGTATCGACCGGGCGGGAGCCCTGGGCTCAAATATCTCCGAGCTCAGGGTTCTCTCCTGGGACAGCATGCCAAACCTGCTTTATACGCCAAGCATATCTAAGTGGGAACTCTTGAAATGCTGTTTGGCATCGTTAACAATTTAGCTACAAATTCATATTTATCCGTCAAACCTCTGTAAACACCCACAATCTTCAGCAGCTCATGCAGTGTCTCTCTATGCGGATGCTTTCCCTGCATTCTACATCTTAAATAATGAACTTGTCAAAAGATATGTGAACATTTCATATTACTTACACATGCTTATAACCCGAATATAGGTGAAAGACACTTTTCAGATTTAATTTTAGAGAGCAGGCATGAGTCCTCTTAATTTTCTGTCTGATTCAGGCTCAAACTGACACGGTTAACAGCTAATCTGACTGACAGTATTTACACAGCAAAGGCACACTGCATGCTATTAGAGGCGGGACACTTTTCCAGGTGACGTGAAGCAGATCTGCGAAACACAGCGCACTATGTTAGCTGACCAATCAGTGCCTCTTGAGGGCAGACCCATTTAGAGGAACTAGTCGTTTTCATGTTAGTTGAGTAGCAGTATAAAATCCAAGATATATTACACAATTAAGCGTTAAAAATACATTCTGGACCACCTCTTTAATATTTAACAGAATAAATAAAAGTAAAGTAAAGTAAAGTAAAGTAAAAATATTTGGAAACACTTGAGGGTGAGAAAATAGTGGGACAATTTTTGGGTGAAGTACTGTATCTCTTTATCTCTAGGTTCTTTGGAGGAAAGAAAAATCTAATTTGATACAACTAAGTTTCATAAAAAAAATCTAATTCCATTTGTGATATCACCATCTACAGCTTATTAAAAAAAGATTCAAACAAACAAGAAAGAGATGAATATATAAAAAAAATAAAAACGAATACTATTGTGCAAAGATAAAAAGCAATACTGAATTTCAGGCCTGATCTCACGAGGAAACGTAAGCATTTTAGGTTTTGTCAGTTTAGTGGCTAATTCGTACGAGTTCAGTTGTACGAAAATGTACGATTTTAAAAAAGGAGGCGTGACACCAAACCCCACCCCTAACCACAACCGTCATTGGGTGATGGTCAAATCGTACTAAACTGTACGAATTGGATTGAACGAATTCATACGAATTAGCCACTAAATCAAAAAGTTACGAATTGCCGTGAGATTGCGTTGGAATTTCCATGATTCTCAAGCCCTCATTGGAAAAATTTTTTTTATAAATCTGAGGGCTGCAAAGTGCAAAGTGTGTGCAGAAGTCTAGTAAGACGACATTTCAAATGATTTGAATAACAGACATTATCTCACTCTATCCATCTACAGTCCCACGACTGCATGACACAGCAGATGCAAAACAAACAGCTTTCAAAAGGCACAACTTTCTCTTTGCTCTTCTTCCTGTTGGGAATTCATTCAGCACGATGAGTCATGGATCTTTTAGAAATTCAGATAAAAGCTGCAATTATTTGTCATTATTTGTTGATATTTCACTCCGTACAACCTTGGACTCTTTGCATAATTGCCTGCAATTTACCTTTAAGTTGTGTTTGCCCACAAGTGACATTTGTGTGAGTGTGCGTATATTAATGTACTCTGGAATGTGAAACCGAGCAGGACTAGAAAAACAAAGGAAAAGATTAAAAATGAGCACAGAGAAAAGAAAGAGGTGCTAGAATGCTATAGGTTGAGTATTAATGAGGGGCACTAAAAGACTCATTTCCCCAGATATCTCATCTATATAATAAGCCCCATTAGTGGGACCCATTATGTCAAACGCACTCACCACTTCATGAATCTTAGCACACGCACACACACGCACTAATAGTTTTCCCTCATAACCACATACAGATTTTCATAGAATCCATTCACACATAGTAAGCATCCTTAAAGCATGCTTGTATCAGGTAGTGGTTTATTAATGAGTCAGTCTGTGTCACTGAGTAGGAGTACAAAGGATGGGACGCTCTCTTTCTCTCTCAAGAAGCGGAGTTTGAGTCCCAAAGGTTCTCATTAGTTTGATCTCTACAACGCGCACACACACGCACAAAGAGTGTGATATGAATGTGGTTTACACAATACTGATTCTGCAAGAGTGTGCCAATGAGTTCCCCTCCGCTCTTGGCTACATCAAAGCAACGGTTATTATTAGATAACATCTGTATTGTGCACTGCATACGAGACTCACTGCCTGTTCTGTTCAGGCTTTGTCATCCAATCCCAAGGTCATTTTCTTCAGTTTTTTTTTTTCATAAACTGTGTGTCTTAGAAGTTAGGGCTTGTCGTCATATTGGACATGGAGGGGTGACCCAAAAATCTCCTAACAAACATTAAAAGGCATAAACGACCAAAATGTTATTTAAAATTAAATGCTGCTTAAGTGTTAGTGGTTTCATGCTTTCATCCATATTATATTTAAACTTATGAAGACAGGTTCAAGCAGATATAGGGTTCTAGTTTAAGGACCTACAGTAAGCGCAAAGTCTTAAGCGCATAGTGCAAAAGCATTAAGGTTGTGTCCGAATCCACTTTTGCTAAATAGTGGAAAAATATGCTCTGCACCCTGGAGCATGGTCTAACAGGGTTGTACTTATTCTCTTAATAAGTTATGAGTGCGTGTTGAGCATAACGTGCATTAAACCAGTCAGAGCCCTATGAGTCCAGAGGTCTGTTCCCTTTAAGAGTCAGTTGCATCGCGTCACGGCGCATTTGCTATTTACATGGTGGACTAAGTGGATAAACTGAACACTTCACTAGTGAGAAAACAGTTAAACAGGCCATCCGCTTGAGAATAAAGATTGAGCCTCCTCCATTTAGCCTCTTTACTTTATTTTTACTCTTTACTTTAATCCTTAACTTTCGTAGATAAGGAAACAGTGTTGTAAGCACTCCACTGAAGACAGCCATTAGCCTACATATTTAATTTTGTTTGTTAAGCGCAAAGATTTGTTTCAAAACTAGTTCTAAATTCAGTTCTAATTTCCAACAAACTAATAAATGAACAATAAAAATATTTTATTAAAACAAATATAAATATCTATATAATAAATAATACTACTAATAAAAATTTAAATAATAATAATTTTGTACAAATTAAAATTTTCATGAATAAAATGAAAAAAGCCCCCTGGGATGAGGCATGAAGGTTGTGGTTTCTTTATGTATGTAGAAAATAATAATTTTTGTAACATTTTAAATCCTTTAATCTTTTTTTTATGGACAAATATATTTGTGTATTGTTGTACATCCTGTGTGTATTAAGCAATGTGTAAGTGTTTGGACCTGCATGGGCACACAACTAACGAGCTCTGCACTGGACTTTACACCAGTGTGGCGGGTGAGGTGGGGCATAGAGCCATGAGGGTGTACGAGGTGGGTGGCATGAGTGAGATAATCAAAGACACCTGCCTGGAGTCTCACGGAGGAGCCCTGGAAGCTAAAAGGAGGATAGAGGAAGCTAAAAGTTAAAGGAAGCTAGAGGTTCCTAGAGGTAAAAGTTAGAAGAAGCTAAAATGCACAACCAGCATTTAGTTGGTTAATGACGTGGTCTTTTTAACACACCTCCTTTTTAGACTAGCACACCCATGAGTCCACAAAGTGGCCAAACTTTATGTTATTTCAAACTCAATGTTGGCCCATGGTAACCTTTTATTTGGCTCAACACATCTGAAAAGAGAGGGAGATGAGATGGGAAGGTGATTTGGTCGAATACCTTTGACAGAGATTGTGATTTTGAATTTAACATAATTTAGCTTAAATGTTCTGTTGGTTGATTGGTTTGTTTGTTAGTTGTTTTATTGCTGAGCTACAAAATAGCCAACTAAAACTAAATGTTTCATTTAAAAGTTGTAAATGAATCAGAATTTTAAAATGTAAATACTGTCACTTGACAGATATAGGACAATGCACTAGACATTGGTAAGCAAATCAGGGCAGGAGCAGCTCGACTAGTATATTAAAATTGAACTCAATTGCGTTATAAATGAGATTGTTTAAGTCTTTCTAGTTTTCTACATTTTCTTGTTTTATTTTTTTAAATATCAGCAAATAAATTGGGAGACTACTCATGGCAAATTTAACATAATACAGTTTGGTGTATTTATTCAGCCCACAGCCCTCAATAATGGTTGGTTTTTGGCTAGTTATAAGAAAAAGTTAGGACATCCCTGATTTATACACATGGATAAAAAGAGTGCAGTGTTCTCTTTTACTGGTGCGTTTAAAGGATTGTACTGCTGAAGATATACAAGGAAGTATGTCTGGGAAATATCTATTTTTATTCCATGTTGTGACGGTTTAACTTTGTGACTATTTAGCCATCAGTATTATTTATAGATGGTAACTTGTGTCTTTTGAACCTTTTTTTATTATTATTACTTCTATTTATTTATTATTTATTTATTTGTTGTTGATTAGTTTTTTTCTTTTTTTTGTTATCATTGTTGATGATCCACATTTGTAGATCATTTGGGCTAAAACGCATGTCTTTGAAACTTCTTTGAAACTCGCTTCTAATTGATTGTACTTTTGAAAGCACATTTGTGCTATTATCCTGCAAATTTTCAATAAACATGTCACAAAAAAGCGAAAAAGAAAATAAACGAAAGCTCCTTATTTATCCATCCCCTGGTCTTGCAAAATCCGTTAAAACGTAGTTCCTTCTTTCAAATCAACTTATATAAACACACACAAAATCTTAGTGTTTTCAGTCCCTCCATTCAAAATACATGCAACCAAAATGTTGATGCTTCAAATGTAACAAAAATGCAAGTAAACAAAATATATCTGAATATGAAATAAACGCTTCTAAATAAAACCAATTTTACAACAGTTTACTGGTGTGTGTGTGTGTGTGTGTGTGTGTGTGTGTGTGTGTGTGTGTGTGTGTGTGTGTGTGTGTAGCACATTTAAGCTTTCATTTCTATAGGTATATTCTATACTGCAAAAAAAAGATTATGATCAAAAAGTAATGAACACCTACAAGTTAATAAGGCTTCAGCTTTATTTATTTTAAGTTTTAACATGATGTTTAAATAATGTAATTGATGGGAGTTTAAACTACTTTAAAGTTTACTTCAAAAATTGAAATATAACCTTTTTATTTTGCATTATTTTGTATGCAGTGCATCTATGCATATTGATCAATGTGAATAAAAGTATTCAATTAATTTGTCCATCATTTAAAGTAACATTTCCCAGAGATGGGTTGCAGCTGGAAGGGCATTCGCTGCGTAAAACATATGCTGGATAAATTGGGGGTTCATTCTGCTGTGGTGACCCCAGATTAAAAAAGGGACAAAACCGAAAAGAAAATGAATGGATGCATTTAAAGAAACACAATCGAGATTAAACAGATCATATGTATACAGTATTTGCATGTTGACATCTGCCTGTCTATGTTACAACTTATATTCACAAACCTGTTTCTTTCTATGAGTATATAGTGAGTACATTTTCTTTTTATTTTTTATTTTTTGGGTGAACTATCCTTTTAAGATGTGTTTTGGTTTTCACATCACATGCAGACATGACTTTCAAATACTTTCAGGATTTATTTCAGGGATGGGTCTGTGATTTTATCTAATATTACTAAAATGAAAATATGCAGGAGGAGACAAACAAATACATAAAAATATGTACTTATAATTATAAAAAAATGCATAGAAAGAAGAAGCTTTAGTCTCTGCTTTTGTGAAATCGTTTCAAACATTGTGAAAAATTATAGATTTGTACTGGAACCAGGACTGCTAGGAGATTTTTATCTGTTTGTTTTTCCCAAACCAAGCTTACAATTTCAAACAGCAAAGTTTAATACCTCTACAGCACATACTGTTCAAGATCTAGTTGGCAGAAGGTAGTCTTTTGTGTCTGTTAAAATGCTTTCGCAACTACATGAGCATCAACATTCTGAATTTGGTCTAATACTGTTCATTTCTAAGTTTTACTATTTAAATCTGTTATTAATAATTGCCCATTTTTCATGGGATTGACATAAATACAACTTAATACAGTGTGTAAACAGACTGATTGACAAACGATGTGTTGAAATACTACTCTAAATGTAATCTTTGATGTGGGTGGAAGATTTATTTTCCCAATTAAAAGGTTATCTGTACTTTAATATCTGTATTTAGTTTTTTTATGTTAAAAAAAAAAATGTTTAAAGCAGACAACTCAGAGGAAACATTAATATTTTTAATAGTCAATATTTAGTCTCAACTTGGCAAAACAAAAATGTGCTATACTTGCAATTGCATGTCAGATGCAAATGGAGTTGGCAGGTTATTCCACACTATTTTCTTTGATGAAAAAATGTTCATGCCTCCTGAAATACAGTAAATAGAATCATGTGTTTGGGTCTGTGGTACAGTAGAAAAACATAAGTTTGAAAGTGCTAAAAGTGTACTTCTTTGAGTTCTCCAGGCTGTAGATGACTTTGAAATGAACAGACTAGCGTGGACTAAAAGCCACAAATGTTCTGGTTTGATTTCAGAGAGCTTTAAAACAGCAATTACTTGCTTTTTACTTCTTCGAGTTTCTAGTCTGTTTTTGGTCTTATGAATCAGACAGCCCTTGAACAACGTTTGTATATTGCGTATGGCAGACAACTGGAGAGAACATTTCCAAAACAGCAACCTCCAATCTGATTGATTGACTTTATTCAATTTACAGGAGTGCTTTGGGCTGCACAGGTTTTTATCAGTAAACCAGTAAATGTTGCGTTTACAAGATTTCAGCTTGTTAGAATGAACGCTTCTGAGGAAGACCTCGAAGGTAGATTTGGAAATTTTTGCACTGATTTTTAAAAGTTTTACATTTGAAATTACATTAAATAAACTTCAGCCATTTAGTTACTATAGCGTTTTATGATTCAATAGAGCTAATTATATGAAATTATGAGTCAAATAATGTAAACAAAATAAAAATAACAAAAAACAATAAACTCAAAATAAAACTAAAACTAAAAAACAAAACATTTTTTTAATTAAAATAAATAAATAAATAAATAAAATAAAAAAACAAAAATTGCCAGTCAGTCAGGCCTGAATGGTCTTTAATACAGATTATTCTATAAAAAAATTTATAAATAAAATTGATAAAATAAAATAATAATTTACTAAAAATAAAATAACTATCTTTTTTCTGGACAATAAAAATTAAATAAAACAAAATACAATATAACAAATAAAATATAAAATTTAAATACAATATGTTGTTTTAAACACCAATCAGGTAAAAACAAATAAAATTATAATAAAAATAACATTTAAAATAGAAAATAAAATAACTTGTTTTAAATTGAATAAATTAAAGTCACCAGTTAGATAAATAAGAAATAATAAAAACACAAATAATAATAATAATAATAATAATTATAAACTATGATGAAAATTTTTTTTAAACACCAGTCAGTCAGGCCTGATTACTCTTCAATACGGACTATTCTACAAAGAATAAAAAATAAGAAAATTAAATACATGATAATAATAAATAATCATTTAATTTAAAATAGAAAATAAAATAACTGTTGTTTTTCCACATCAGTCATATAAATAAAAATAAAAATAATAAAATAAAATAAAATAGGAGTCACAGTGGCGCAGTGGGTAGCACGATTGCCTCACAGCAAGAAGGTCGCTGGTTAGAGCCTCGGCTGGGTCAGTTGGCATTTCTGTGTGGAGTTTACTTGTTCTCCCCATGTTCACATGGGTTTCCTCCGGGTGCTCCGGTTTCCCCCACAAGTCCACATCAGGTATAGATGAACTGGGTAAGCTAAATTGTCTGCAATGTATGTCTGTGAATGGGTGTTTCCCAGTGACGGGTTGCAGCTGGAAGGGCATCCGCTGCGTAAAACATATTCTGCACATGTTGGCAGTTCATTCCACTGTAGCGACCCCAGATTATTAAAGGGACTAAGCCGAAAAGAAAATACATGATATAACAAAATACAATTTAAAAAAAAAATAATAATAATAATAATAATGATAATTTAAACACCAGTCAGCCAGGCCTGAATACTCTTTAATAGTATTATTCTATAAATAATAATAAAAAACAAATAAGAAAATTAAATTATAATAAAACAATAATAATTACATTTTAAATAGGAAAAAAAAAATTCCACATCAGTCAGATAATAAAATAAAATAAAATAAAATAAAATAAGTTTTAAACACCAGTCAGGTCTGAATAATCTTCAATGCAGATTATTATTTAAATAATACAAAGTAAAAAAAATAAACTAAACAAAAAAAAATAAATAAAATAAAATGATAATAAAAAATGTAATTCAATGAATGGAAAGAAAAATAAATGTTGTTTTACATGACAGTCAGTCAGGCCTGAATACTCTTCAATACGGATTATTATATAAATTATGAAAAAGTAAAAATAAAAAATAAAACAATAATGAAAAAATAATACATTATATTTAAAATAGAAAATAAAGTAATTGTTTTACACACCAGTCAGATAAATAAAATTACAAATTAAAAAATGCAATTAAATGTAATACAAATATACAATAAATAAATAAAAATAATAATAAAATAGTTGTTTTAAGCACCAGTCAGTCAGGCCTGAACACTCTTCAATACAGATTATTCTCAAAAGAAAGATTACACAAGAAAACTCTGCATCAGACAACAGTCATTTAGTCAATAGGTAAAATTACATTGAAGTGAAAGGGAATGAACCGAAGCAAACGCCTGAAAAACTGCAATCACGCCGCAAAACACTTGACGACACCCTCTCATTATTTAGACTGTTTTCTCAACTTTCAGGTGTTTACTGCCTAAAGAATCCCCCAAGATGACTACAAACCCACATTTATTCAGTTTGATGGCAGCTGAGACGGATAAGGAATTTAAAAATGTCTAAACCTCTCGCTTTCTCACACCATGCTGACTTTGACAGTGGTTTAAAAAGAGTCTGAGAGAGTCAAAGCGAGTAAGACAGGCATGGTGGGGAAAGAACGATTTTCATACTTTCCTCACACTCCACAGCGCATCTCCCAAAAACTCATCTCACTCAAAAAGTGCTTTAGTCTGAAATATGTCAATGTCTGGACGCGGTGAACACTGTCAGGCTGACTAAGCTGGGTTTAATCCACTGGGCAGGAGCTGGAATTGGACTGGGGACTTTGACTGGAGTTCTGGGCGCAGTCAAACCGAACAATGAGATACTGCCGACCTGTCAACGGTGTCGTCTTCTACAACCTTTCGAACAGGCACTCGACGACTCGCACAGAACAGCCAGTCACACGTTGAGAAAGTCTGGACACAATCTCAAAAAAATAATAATAATAAATAAAAAGAGTGCTGTCTTCCTATAGGCATCAAGTGTGTACAAAACTTCACACATACAAACAAGCCAGCCAAGAACTGTTGGAAGGAAAGCGCCAAAGTTTTGGAAGGATTGCTGGGACACCTACTCAAAGAGATTTATTTGCACTTCTGATGTGAAGGTCATCTCAAAGCTGTATTTAGCGAGATTGTGCTCTCATCTAAGATCATGATTCAACATTAAGTTTTTTTTGTTAAGTTTAGACATTTATGTTGCTTTGGACTGCCAATATTTTCTAGTACTACCATTTATTTATTAATTTATTATGGTGGCTTGAGAAAGCCAACATACTGTTATACTACTTAGGCCCAATCCCAATTCTACCCCTTAGCCCTTACTCTTACCCCTTGTTTTGCGCTTGCATGCCAAGGGGTAGGGGTGTCCCAATTCTCTTTAGCTTGAAGGCGTATGGCTAAGGGGAAAGGGGGGAATACCCCTTCGAACAAAGATTGTTCAGGACCACACTCGAAACCAAGAGGTATGAAAATTTCCCTGAAAACACTAGCCACAGTGGCAGAGTTGCTGAATCCGGAAGTAAGAAGTTTTTTTTTTTTGTCATTATTACGAATTTTTATGACAAACAAACACGTTTTAATATATTCATAACCGCGTTCGTGTTTTACCATCATGCTTTTAAAAAAAACCAAAATTTCTATCTATAATCCCTAATAATAACTTCTGTATAGCAGTCTCACAACATTCTGACACTCGATGACACTCAAATACCCTGTCAGAAATGTCTAATGGCTAAGAATGAGCTGTTTACAGTGTCTGCTATAATGGTAATGTTGTTTTTGTGTGTTTACATAGATCAATATGGCCACTGTGTAAATACACAGTACAGTTACGATCTTATTGCCACATTAGATCGTTATGATAATATGATATATGCCCTCAGTGATTTTCTGAAGATAAATACCAACAAATAGCACAACTGAAATAACTGCAGCAGTCTCGATCGTTGATCTAACATGAAGCAAGAGATCGCGAAAACGTATGATAACCTGTGCAGGTGCTGTAGGGGTGTCTCAATTCTTAGGGGTAAATTTTGAAGCCTTTCCCCTTAACCCTCGGTTGTAAGGGCCAAGGGGAAGGGGAAGAGGTACAAAAATAGAATTGGAATTGGGCCTTAAACTTCTTTATCTTCTTCTTCTTAGATTAATTAAGAACACATCACCTCCTAGACCGTTCACACTCCAACCACCAAACTAACTTCAAACCTCCAAACTATACTGAATTAAGTTGCTATATCTTTTCCAACTGATTTGACTTATGGTTTTCCGAAAACTGACCTGGAAAATTCGGGAAAATTCCCATTGACTTAACATTGGACCAAACTTTGTGATCTCATAACTTTGCGCCAGACTGTCATACAGACTTGAGCTTGAGCTCATTTAACTCAGATCAATCTGCCAATCCCTGATGACCTTTCAACTTACTAGCCACACCTTAGCAACCACTTACAGCACCCTAGTAACTGTCCCATAGACTTCCATTGTAAAAAACTGCCATTGACTTCACATTGGACATACTAACAACATACTGTACCAATTCAAACTAACAATTTACTAATCCATACTAGAAACATACTGGTCCATACCAGAAACATACTTATCATACTAGAAACATACTAACAAACATAGTAATCATACCAGGAACATACTGACAAACATACTAATCATACTAAAAACATACTAATCATACTAGAAACATACTAACAAACATACTTATCATACTAGAAACATACTAACAAACATAGTAATCATACTAGGAACATACTGACAAGCATACTAATCATAATAGAAACATATTAACAAACATACTAATCTTACTAGAAACATACTAACAAACATAGTAATCATACTAGGAACATACTGACAAACAAACTAATCACACTAGAAACATACTAACAAACATACTAATCTTACTAGAAACATATTAACAAACATACTAATCATACTAGGAACATACTGACAAACATACTAATCATACTAGTAACATATTACCAAACATAGTATAGGGCTTGAATTTGCGACTATTTTGGTCACATATTCGCTCGAAATTTTATCTATGCGACTTCAAAATATATTTGGGAGCATTTGTGCGACCGGTTTTAACTGCAAAATCTCTGCTGCATGCGCAGATTTAGAAGACATTCAAGCAGAATGCACCTGAAATGTGAAACGCTGTGCTTATGTCAACTTTCTGCAGTATACAAAGCCAGCAATGTTTGCCCTGCCATCAAGCTCTTCTGATTGGTTCACCGCTCTAGAACTGAACGTGAATGGATTGGTTAATATCAGCTGTCATCCACTCAGTCAACACCTTCTGCCTTCAGATAACAACCGTGAAAATGTAAAGCGCTGAAAATGAGACTGCAAAAAACACTGACATATTTTGTTTTAGAAACCACCTTAAGTCACAAATGATGGCACATCTGATTAGTGATCATGCAGTGAATGTTAATCCACCATTTACACTTTCAAAATCGTCACTTCCTGATTAAATGGCACCAAACATCAAAATGGAAAATACTGCGGTAGGAGAAGCTGTGTAAATGTTTTCTTTATTTATTAAATTACTTGTGCCTCAGAAGACAATGTAGACATGCAATGAGTGCAGAGACATAGACGCTCTTGTTCTGGAGGTAATTAATAATATAATAAACACTAATTCGAAAATAGTTAAGGCGTTTTAAGATAATCAAAACAACATTTCAGATGTTTTACAATGAGCTCAGCCTGCTGGTTTGTCCATTCACACACATCACATGATCTCTTACATCAAAATCACATGACCTTTTTTAAATGCGCATACTGGAGTTTGTTCGGTAAAAGTGTTTCCATCGCAGTTTATGCGCATCTTTTCTTATTGAGTAAAAAGTTTATCATACAGTTATGTGCATACATTTTTTATGCACATTTTCAAAATTTATGCGCATCTTGTCGTTTCCATCAACTGATTTTAATGTCCATATCCAAAATGTGCATTAAAATGGATGGATGGAAACATAGCTATTGACCTCCACAAATTTCTGACACTTTGGCTGCATGAGATTTGCATATTCTTTTGTTCTCTGTCATGTCTAAATAATGTTTAAAGGGTCCATCCTCTTTTGGAAGGGGCACATAAACAATATGGTGTATTGTTTGAAACATGGCATGCGTCCTCTTTAAAGGAACATAGACTCTAATAGTTTTATCACTTTTGAATCCATTTAGCCAATCTCCGGGTCTGGTAGGAGCACTTTAAGCTTAGCATAAATCATTGAATTGGATTACATGATTGATGATCAAAAATTTTGTTTCTATAATTCACCATTTAGGCCCAATCCCAATTCTATTTTTGTACCCCTTCCCCTTGGCCCTTGAAACAGAGTGTGAAAGGGAAGGGCTTCAAAATGTACCCCTAAGAAATGGGACAGAATTACAACACCTGCGCACGTCATCATATGTCATCGTGATCTCTTGCTTCATATGAGATCGACGATTGGACTGCTTTAGTAATTCCAGTTGTGTTATGTTCTAGTATTTATCTTCAGGAAATCACTAAAGGCATATATTATATTATCATAATGATCTAATGTGGCTAAAATCGTAACTAAACTGCACATTTTACACAGTGGCCATATTCATCTATGTAAACACACCAAAAACAACATTAACATTATAGCAGACACTGTAAAAAGCTCATTCCCAGCCACTAGACTTTTCGGACAGGGTATTCGAGTGTCATCGAGTGTCAAAATGTTGTGGGACTGCCATACAGGGGTTATGATTATGGACTATAGATCGTTAAATTTGGTGGTTTTTATTTTAGCGTTTTCTATAAAAGCATGATGGTAAAACACGAACGCGGTTATGAATATATTAAAACGTATGGTTGTATGTTGTAAAAATTCATAATGATACAAAAATACTAATTTGTGGATCTCCTTACTTCCGGGTGCAACTATGCTGCCATTGTGGCTGGTGTATTCTGGGAAATTTTCTTACCCCTTGGTTTCAGGTGTGGTCCTGAAAAATCTTCGTTCGGAGGGGTATCTACCCCTTCTCCTTAGCCCTACGTCTTCGAGCTAAAGAGAATTGGTAAGGGGAAGGGCTAAGGGGTAGAAATTGGATTGGGCCTTAAAGTTGAACTCCTCTGTAGTTACTGTACATCATGTTTTAAGACTGTTGGAAAATGAAACTATACTATGCAGAGCATGAAAATCAATGAATTTCCATGTATTTTGGTTTAAATAAATAAAGTTCAGAATTTGTACCAAATTTAATATGCTCTGAATCATCTCCCACAAATGTCTCCATGGTTGCAAGACTTTGTGCAAGCAAGTGATCACGTTGGTGAAATTTATGGAAGCCAATTTTCATAAAACCGTTTTAACAATTGTAATTTTCTGTTTCTCTTTGTACACAAAACCTGACTACATATGAGTTCGGTCACACTTTATTTTGATGATCTGTTTGTTGAATAAAAGTTACATTGCAACTAACTCTCATTAGATTATAAGTAGACTGTTAAATTGGGGTTAGTGTTAGGGGTTGGGGTTAGGGTAATGTAAGTTGACATGTACTTACAAAGTTTCTTATAATCAGTTAAATGTTGAAGGAGCAGTATCAGCAGATATTAAGCAGACAGTCTACTAATACTCAAATGGACCATCAAAATAAAGTGTTACCATGAGTTCTTATTATCTAAAATTTATGTTTTGAAAAGTTGAGTGAAATGCTAATGACTAATCCGATTCACAACATTTAAAACTGAACAGTTTAATTCTAGCGAAGTTGTAAAATGAGCCAAATTTCCAAGAAACAGTGGAGTTCCATTAAAGATGTGGTGCTGAGATTAGTGTCTGGTGTACAATTCCCTGTGGTGACAGTTTCACACTGGCTCTGAGCCACTCTTATTGTTGAGTCATGAAGAAATCTAATTTTAGTAAGGCAACATCAAGTGTATGCAATGTTCATGACACAAAAAAATTGCTATCAAGGTAGACAAATCACCAGGTTTTCGAGGAGCATTCCTAGTGTTGGTGTCTTCAAAGGAGCCAGCGTCGAAGGTATATTTAGAGTTTGTTTGTTAAAATATGGTAAAAAGGAAGGCGAGAATAATGAAAAGTGTAAAAGCGCTGATTCAGGTTGGTATTTTCCAAGACGGTGGGCTGTATGAATATTAACTGTCAGAACAAGTGGGGATATCGATCCACCTTCTGCAGGGTTCAATAGAGCCGGCTCAAGGTTGGACAGGAGTGACAGAATTCAGAGGAGAGATCAGTGGTCTGTGTGAATGTGTCAAGAGCGTGTGGGTGTTTGTGGGTGACTCATTCTACATCCAATCTCTGCCATCTTGGAGTCACTGTACCTTATCTGACGGATGGCAATGTGGTAACCTCTGAGATGAACTCATGCCTTGGTTTAAGATGAACAGTGCTAAGAAAACCCAATCTGACACAGTTGTTCCTGTGCTGATATCTTACAAATCGCTCTCAGATTATTATATAGAGTTTGTCACTGTCTTCATCAGCTAAGTCTATGATGTGGCTTGTGTCTACCGAAACTACTTGTTTGGATGTATTATTAATCTGTTTAGACTTTGACTGATCTATTACACCGCTCTGGACTAAGTTGACTGAGGGCTATCAGTCATGTTTTGCCTGTAGCATGTACAGTGCTGTGATTAAAAATGCAGTGTTTGGTTCATGTCAAACAAACTGGATAACTGGATAGAGGTCTAAAAAAAAGTTCCACTTTTTGCTTATCTGTCAGAATACAGTTCTCATGAACTATTCAGCTACTTCTTAGGGGAACCATTTTGTCACACATGAAGACAATTCAATTGAATACTGAACACCAAATAGATGCACCAAACTTGTCTCCATTTAACTACCAGGCTCTCTATACTGTAACAATATATGAAGATCATGAGTTTAGATGCAAAAACCTCTAAATGCCGCCTAAAAAACAAAGAATAAGTTCTTTTCCTGGTATTTAAAGTGAAATATCTCAACATAAACAAAGGACGCTGAGAAAAATGTTAATTTTCTATGGAAATTTCAGACGGCACTTAGAGGTTAGAGGCATCGGAACTCTTCATATACAGACACAATGTCTTAATTCAGCGCCTGAAATCATAGCAATTACAGTGTTAAAAATCGCATCAATTCAAATTTATAGATGTTTTCCCGAAGCGAACCACAAGGGCATACAAGAAAACAATATTGTTTAGGGCAGTGGTTGCCAACCTTTTCTAACTCATGGCCCACTGACCCAATTACGAATGTTTCCATGTCCCACTGTACTTATTTAAAGAGCCACTATTATGCATTATAAATGGTCTTATTTTGGTTTTGGGAGTCTCCAACAACAGGCTGATATGCATGCAAGGTCAAAAAAACACTTTCATTGCCTTATAAAATGCATTTATTTTTACCTAATTATCCCAACGACCCCCATATGATTTTTTTCAGCAATTTATTCGTTCCCAAACCCCTCCTTTGTGTGAGGCTAATCCGCGGTGATTGGTCCGATGACCCAGTCTGTTGTGATTGGTCGACTGGGTTCAGCGCGAGACGGAGAGAAATGCCCACCACGGTTATGAAGTAGCAGAGAGTATGTGAAAGCCCAATGAAGGAATGCATTAAAGCATTGTAGTAAAACACCAGCATATTACTCTATTCTCAACCCTAACCCCAAGTAAAAGCAAAGACACATTCAGTATAAATCCAAAAGTTGAACTATTTTAAAAATGGAAAAACTGTGTAGAAATAGCTGATGGTTGCCATAGCAATGACAAACGACAGAGGATCCAGAGTTCAGAAATGCATATAAATCGCTAAAGGAAGAAGCACGTGTGGCGTTTTCAACATGGTTTTGGATGCAATATGTGAACAGCCCCATGCAGATTTAACCTGACAAATACAGTACAAGCACTGATCTATAAAAGATAAGTGATTACAAGCTGTGTGGAGCGATTACAAATTACAACACACAATTAAACACATATTTTACAAACTACAGAAAACGAGTCAACAATTTTAAATCACACTTACATGTTTTGAACCAGAGGAAGAAGAAACTGGTCTATATGAACTTTAACAGTTACTGACAAAGTACCAGTCAAAGTCTGACATAGTCCCTTACATAATAGTCTTTGCTGCTCCATCAATAACAAATGGCCGAAGAGTCCCGCGTTGTAGTATAGTATAAAATCAGAAAAATGACAGGAACAAACACAGCACATGGTTGGCTATACTAGTATTGTTTTGGAAATGAACTTTAACTCTTTCTTCCCCGAAGCCAAATCTCCATCAGTCTTTAAGTCATCTTTGTGTCATGATTAGTCCCGTGAATCGTTAGAGTTTATAGGGAAAGGCACGTTCATGTTTTACCGGATCAGGCACTTCATATTCGGTGATGTACCATATCGACGTTAATGCGTTCAGGCAAAAGAGCCAAACCCAACACAATTCATTTATTCGACTCCAAGTCAACAATTTCGTTAAAGAATCAATAGCTGATTCATGGTGCACTTTTAGATTTAAACCTCAGCTGGATATTTTCATGCACTTAGTGCTGTGTTACACACTGCATGGAAGGTCATTTTCAAAAACCCATAATAGGGGCTCTTTAATTAAGCCACTATTTGTGGCAGATTTGTAACTTACTGAGATACAAGACACAGCTGTTTTAATAAAAAAAAATGGAAATTATTTGAATAAACATAAAATGTAAATAACAGGTCACTAAGTGTAACTGTCCTAAGTAGACTGTCAGAGGAGCGATAATGGAACATATGGAGAGTGTATTCTGACTAGACTTGACCAGGACAGAAGTTTTGGCCTTGTCCCATGCAACGTTTCTGTTAGATTTTAGTAAATACAAATATGAATTTGTTAATTGTAACCATATGGTGACCGGGTGACATCTGGTCTGAAACAGAGACACACACACACACACACAATCGGCCAAAACGCTTTCACCACGCAGAAACAGGCACCCATGTGCCGCAATTCCGTTCTCAGACACTACTTCCCCCTAATTATGTTCCAGAGAATTATAAAATACATAGCAAGCATGATTTGACAAAACACAGCTCCAGAATCTCTCCCAGTTCATGCTGGATTTGGTTAAAATTTCCTCAAAGAAGGAGCAGCTTCAACAAGCAAGCTGTAGACTGTGTTTTTATTTGTTAAAATTGATCATGACATGCACAGTGTCTAGCCTTAACAGTATGTTGTAGCAAAGATGTAAACAATGGGAAATGCTGTTTGGCACCACTAACGATTTAGCTACAAATTCATTATTATCAGTCAAACGGCTGTAAACACACACACAGAACAATAACTTAATCCGAGCATCAGAGAAAAAGAAACTTCGGTCCCGCGCACATGTGCTTCTTGTGTTACACGCGTCTACAGACAGTTCACACACACACACACACACACACACACACACACACACACACACACACACACACACGAATATATATATATATATATATATATACACACACACACACACACAAAATGGCGATCTCTCTTTAAGGAGCCGCACCCCATTTTCACTCATTACAGACACTAAAACTGTTTGAAAATTAAAGTATTAAATCTTTTTCTACAACACATATTGTACACTGTAATATATATATATATATATATATATATATATACACACATATATATATATACACATATATATATATATATACATATATATATATATATATATATATATATAAATAATTGTATAGTATAATATATATATATATAAATAATTGTATAGTATAATATATAGTAATTGAATACATAGATTATAGTAATTCATATAATCATGTACATAAAAAAATTATATATATATATATATATATAATGTACATGATTATAAGAATTACTATGATCTATGTATTAAATTACTGTGTAAAATGTTTTCAATGTCATTTAAATAAATGTATGAACATATAATATTACTACTAATGATAAATATCAGTTTATTTAGTAACCATCTGATTACCAGATTATCAGAACCACTTTCTTAAAATGCAGTAAAGAACAAAAAAAAATGAATAGCATTTGATCCCATAAATGTACTCCCTTATGTGATGCATGAGTCTGCCTTGCACATTTGTTGCACAGATTCATTTAAAATTATCATATTTATGATCCTGCAATGTAGTCAAACATGAAGTTTATTGCAGTGTGAAGTAGTTGGATACACCCAACCATTTAGTTAAGAATGCACGATTGTGCAATTCAGGCCTCCGTGTTTTGAAGCATGTGTGTGTGTTACAGTACATCACATGTAAGAAAACACACAATGAAATGAAAATTCACCACCGTGACAGACCTTTTGACAAAAAAAATGAACACATATATAAAATAGGTGCTTTAACTTTCAAAACATGTACTGATGATCTTCAAACACACACACACACACACACACTTCGCCATACTGTAAAACTGAAAGGTGAAAATAATTAAAGGAGTTAATTTTACTCCAAAAATTTAAAAAGTTGTTTGTACCTAAACTTGTTTTGTTTCTCTGCGATTGACTAGTGCGGTATTGCAAAATTGTGATTATTGTGACAGCCCAAAGCTCTGGTACTTTTATAAATATTTATTGATAATAATATTAAGAAAATTTCCCAGAAATGGGTTGCAGATGGAAAGGCATCTGCTGCGTAAAACGTGCTGGATAAGTTGGCGGTTCATTCCGCTGTGGCGACCACAGATTGATCAAGGGACTAAACCGAAAATAAAATGAATGAATGAATGAATATTAGGAAAACACCACTGTTATAATCAGAAAATAAGAATGCACTGATTTTACTAGTTTAGCAATATTTAATTTTGCTTGAAAATACAAAAGATTGTGTAGTTTAGTTTACACTATATTGTATTTAAAAATTTACAATCACAGGGATTTTTTTAAACAAGTGTACTACTATCTCATCTCATCTCATCTCATCTCATTTTTGTCTGCTTTTCCGGAGCGGAGGCAGCAGTCTTAGGAGAGAACCCCAGACTTCTCTCTCCCCAGACACTTCCTCCAGCTCCTCCGAGGGGATCCCGAGGCATTCCCAGGCCAGCCGAAAGACATAGTCCCTCCAGCATGTCCTGGGTCTTCCCTGAGGCCTCCTCCTGGTGGGACATGCATGGAACACCTCCCTAGGTAGGCGTCCAGGAGGCATTCGAAACAGATTCCCGAGCCACCTCAGATGACTTCTCTCGATGCGGAGGAGCAGCAGCTCTACTCCGAGCTCCTCCCAGGTGACAGAGCTCCTCACCCCATCTATAAATGTGCACCCTGCCACCCTGCCTAGGGAACTCATTTTGCCCGCTTGTATGTGAGATCTTGTACTTTCGGTCATGACCCAAAGCTCATGACCATAGGTGAGAGTAGGAATGTAGATTGAGAACAGGTGGTGGTCGCAGGTTAAGACCATGACAACCCGATCGTCAGGCACAGAAACTAGTGCACTACCACAAGATGTTTTTGTTAATGTAAAAATATACCTCATTCTCACATTGTAGCCTAGTTTATTTTTACTAAATTTCAAGAGTTCACACTTAGATATTGTTTGACAACTGTTAGCAGGTTTGGCATGCTGTCCCGGGAGAGAACCCTGAGCTCGGAGATAGGTGAGCCCAGGGCTCCCGCCTGGTCCATAGAGCATATGCGGGGAGTACGAGATCAGGTGGTTCTCGAGAGCTCCCCGTGGTAAGAGGAAGAAAAGGAGGAGAAGGGGTGGATGGGGGGTTTCTTCGGAAAACGAAGATAAGAGAGTAGTTCTAGCTAGGCTACTTATAGTGAGTTGGGGTTAATCTGATTGGCTAACTAGTGAATGTAAATGAGTGGCCAGCTGCGGTCAATCATATCACGTGCTCCTCTCGAAATTAGTTTGAAAACTTCACTTCAAGAGTTCACACTTAGATATTGTTTGACAACTGTTAGCAGGTTTGGCATGCTGTCCCGGGAGAGAACCCTGAGCTCGGAGATAGGTGAGCCCAGGGCTCCCGCCTGGTCCATAGAGCATATGCGGGGAGTACGAGATCAGGTGGTTCTCGAGAGCTCCCCAAAATGCAGGAGACTCGGGACAGCAGCCGTGTATTCGAAGAAACTCCCCAAAAGGCTTGGATGGCTATATCCGGCTGCTGGATATAGTGGTTTTTCAGAAGGAAAGGTAAAGGGGGCTCCTGTGGGAGCAAAGGGTGATACAGACTCCTGCGGGAGCCCGAGCAGGGTTGGCGTGGGCTATGAATACTCCTGCGGGAGTATAGACTCTAGGAGACCCCTGCGGGGGTTAGAGCCATGGGGTGGACAGGAATCCTGCTGGGGTAGTAAAAATGGGGAAGGGCAAGTGAGGACTCCAGCTAGATAGTGGGGGTGAAGGGGGCTGGGGTGGGGCATGGACTCCAAAGGAGTGAATTGCTCAACGAACACTCCTTGCGGAGATAGAGCTGGGAGGTGGCAGCGCTATATATAAATATATATGTATATATGAAAATATATAGATATATAAATATATAATGGGGTAATCTAGTGCCTTGGGGGGGGGCGATTTTTTTTTTTGGACTCCTGCGGGAGTCGAAGCTCCTGGACACTCCTGCGGGAGATAGAGCTGTATTTGCCATCTCCAGCTGGAGTCGGGAAGAGGAAGGGCAGGTGAATGCCCCAGCTGAAGGGTGAATGGCAGTTGGGCGATGACCCCTGCGGGGGTCGATGCTCGGGACCACTCCTGCGGGAGTTAGAGCTTGAGGGTGACGGCACTATATATAAATGTATATTTATATGCGAGGGTGCATATATATATACATATATATAAATTAAATAAAATAAATGAAAGGTAAATGTGTAAAATAAATGTATAAGAAAATAAAATAAGCTAGGGCCGGGGAGGGTCGGTGACGTGACTCGTGCTCGTGTCACAGCTCGGGGTTGGTTGAGCTATTTTGGCCAGCTCCAGTAGGAGTCGGGAGAGATGAGGGGGAGGTGAAGACTCCTGCTGGAGGATGACGGGCAGAATTGGTGCTCTGGGGGTGTTCCTGCGGGAACAGAGCGTGATGGTGGCAGCGCTATATATAAATTAATATTTATATGCGTGGGTGCATATAGATATGAATCTATATAAATAAAATCAAAACAGAGAGAAAAATAAAAGGCAATATTATATGTCATTGTTAAAATGACTTATAATATGTAAAAGCTAGGGTTGGGGGAGGGGCTGTGAGATGATTCCTGCGGGAACCGAAGCTCGGGGTAACACTCCTGCGGGAGTCAGAACCATGGGGGGGGCAGGGTCCTACAGAAGTCAGGGAAAGGTGGAGGGGTGGTGAAGACTTCTGTGGCAGCGGCCAGGGGGGGGGGCGGGGTGACAGGGGGTGCCTGGGCGGGAAAAACTCCTGCTGGAGTTGGGTAAGTGAATAGGGAGAGAAAGCTAAGTGCGACTCAGAGCCAGAAGGAAGAAAGCAGGGTTAGGTGGCTGGGTCGTGCCCGCGCCCTTGGGTGGCTGAGTAGCTCCTCCGCCCTCTGGGAGCCGGGATGGCTGTGTCTTGTCTTATCCCTGGATTAGGCTCGTGCCTTTGGCCGCTAGGTTTAAGGTGTCTGCTGGTGAGGGTCCTTTGTTTAGATGACTGTGGCTGAGTCGAATGTAAGATTTGAAGGTATCGGAAGACCACCTTCCTATTGTTTGTATGTGTTGTTGAGATAGCCCTTTATGTGCAACTGTGGTGGCGGCTCCAAATCTGACTGGAGTATGAATCTGGTGGGAAGCCTGAATGGTGGAGGACTGCTTTAATGTGTTTTTGAAACCAAGGCGTGTCACTGGATGGTGTGTGAAAAAAGGGGGGCTGGGGGACTTAAGCTTAGCATTTCCTATAGTGTATGTATGCTAGGAGTGTTTGGAATGGCTTGTGGGGGAGGGAATATTGAATATGTAGATGCATTGTCCTTTTTTGGATTGATCTGTTTATGATGATTGATAGTTTCCTCGTCAATCAAAGTTAGATCTGTGATGGTGGGGTGGATGTACGGATCAAATTAGATGTTACTGTAATTTCACAACATCTGAGAAACTCGAAAAAACACAAGAATAAACATTGCATCTAGAGTGTGGTCTGTATGCAAGGATAGGTATCCTTCTGAGTGTGGAAATGCGTTGGAGAGTATGTAGGGCGAGATGGGCAGTCTGATGTCTGGGAGGGTGGGAAGCCTTTAATAAGAAGGCCGGTTTGTGAATTAGCAATAGAATCATAGTTTGTGTGAATGCAAGTATGTGATGAATAGACTGATTGTTTGCGGGGGCAAACGGGAATGAAGTGTTATGTGGGGAATGAAATGTTTGGATGTGTTCTGTAGGGAGGAACTGAGATATTCTGGGGTTACTTCCTAAAATATATTTATAGGTGTTGATGCAAATCATGTATGTGGGAATGTCATCTTCAAAGGAGGGATGAGGTCAGGTGCGGCTCTGCTTCTGGTACCAGTTTCTAGAAACAAAAGCAAGAAAGGGAATCAGCAATTTCCTTATATAATTAGGAACATGTACAACAGTTATAAATTAATTTTTTTTTTTTTTTTTTTTTTTTGCTGAAGTCCAAATGAAGAGTTGTATATGAATTTAAGCATGATAATGATAACGCCTTTTGTTAGTGCAGTGGACAGCGGCTTCATTGTAACGGTAAATGAGAATTTTGGAGGCGGACTATTAATTTCTCCGCGATATGGTCCGTTGGTAGCGCGTCGGCAGTCCTGATAACATCCCTCTAAGCCTACGCCGGGGGCGGCGTCTGTGTATTAAAGATATGTACTGAGGATGAAATTGGATCGTTTATAAATGAGTGGGCAGCAATTCCAGCGCTTAGGAAGGAAAGCATAAGCCGGTCGCACGCATTAAGCGCTGTTCGGTGACGTGCTGCGTTGCGCCATGCATTTAGAATTCAAAACATATGTTCTATCGGGGTGCGCGTCGGGGGCTGTCCGCAGTGCTTAGTCACAATTCAGGACTCTATTTGTATTCTGCCGCGCCACGGAGCGCTATGTAAATGGTTTAGTTTAAATTACATATGAATTTGCGTGTCTGGTGTGCATTAGCCTTCCCCCTGTCATGTGCGCACCCCGTCGCCGCGCTGAGCGGAGTTGATATGGCCGAGATCGGATAGAGATATATTCTCATCTAATCCGGGGACTGATGCTGCGAGTTGGAGGTGCGTGACAAAAAGGCGTCCCTGCAGGATAATGCGCGTGTGAGTTTTGATGTCCTAAGATAGACAGTTTGTGCTTAGCGCGATCTTTTCTCTTCAAGAATATATGAGGGAACTAAATTTCAGTCGATTTATTTAGGTATGTATGTATGCAATTCTGCGAATCCAAATTGATGCTTAGGAATTTTATAGAAGTGCTTGAGCCGGAGGTTCTTCCACGATGGAAATGCCAATATTAGAAAGACTTGTCACTAAGTCTTCTTATATCTTAAGATATATTATATCTTTAGAACTTATATCTCTGGGATACGTGTAAACGTCTAGTAGATGAACTACGTGCGAACGCCGTAGTTATTGGCGAGAATCCCGCAAATTGTTTCTGAAATGTGGTTACTTCTGCGTCCGAATGTTAGACAGACTGCGAAGTAGAATTGTGATGCCTGATTAATGCCAGAAATCGGAGATACCAGAGATCAGGGTTTAATGGAATTACTTAAAAGGCGGGGGTGATGTCGACTGCGAAGCTTTGCAGCAGACTAGATTAATTAAATATCACGCCACAAACCAAGAAATCTCTTTAGGGCATCTTCGTTCGGCGTGATGAATAATGCTGAAAAAGGCGGAATTATGAGAAGATGAAAGATCCGTTATTAGACGTTTTTAGAAACGTTCTAATGCCCATTTCAGTAGGCTAATGTGAATGTGCTTGACGAAGCAGCAAGAATGAGGGGATCGAACATGAATTTATTGTCGATCTCTTTTTCTATAATAGCTCTGTGATTTCTGGTTCAGCGTTGGTGGAGGGCTGGGAAGGGAGCGCCAAGATACCGGGCTTGGATCCGTTATACAGACCTGGAATGAGAAATTCAGAAAAATTAGGTCAGTGTGCAAACGTAAATCAGTATAAAGATTCAAAATGTTGACAAGTAATTTGTTTTCTTTAGACTTGGCTGACGGCGTGCCTGTCGCCGCAGTAGTAGCAAGTGAGAGGAGGGAAGGCTGGGTTTAGAGTGGTAAGGATTGCTGGAAGAGGAGGGCTGGAGTTTGTACTGGATTGGGGAGCTGCAGGCTAGAAGAGTTGCGTTATTGTCCGGGAGATTCCGAGATTGCTTTAGGGCTTTCTCTGGTGGCCCGGGGTGGCGCAGTGTTTGTGGGCTGTAGTACGTAGTGTTTAGGGAGCGTAGCAGGAGCGTGTGGTTGTAATGTCCTAGGGGGGCGGAGTCAGCGAAGACGTGGATTCGTAAGGTCTTTTCAGGTTTATTGCAGCAGTATGTGTGGTTCCGGCGTCTAGGAGTTTGGAGGAGTTCTGTGACTGTCGTTTGTTGGATACGAGAGACGTATGATGACGCTGGAGAAGGTACGTGGCGGTTTGAAGTAGCAGGAGATAGAGGATTGAATAAAACATTGTGCTCTGGCTGGAGTAGCTAGGCCTTTGGCCTCTTACTGGAGCCTCAGTCTCGGGCAGACTTCCAGGCTGAGCTGGGTGTTGTTGAGATGGGGCTGATGTTTCAGGGAGCGCGGAGCTTTCTTTCTTGCCCGTTGCTGCGCTGTTGTGATCTCCGCCGCCTCCGTTGTTGTTTTCGTTGTAGTTGACGGCGATATGATGATGATGATGATTGAAAATAGGAGGTTGTTTTGTCCGTGAGTAGCTTTCGGAAGAGCTGGAGCGGACTTGTCGTTAGTTTCTTCGGAAAACGAAGATAAGAGAGTAGTTCTAGCTAGGCTACTTATAGTGAGTTGGGGTTAATCTGATTGGCTAACTAGTGAATGTAAATGAGTGGCCAGCTGCGGTCAATCATATCACGTGCTCCTCTCGAAATTAGTTTGAAAACTTCACTTGTGGGTGTGTGTGTGGTTGGAGGGGTGGTTTCCCTGCAATATCAAAAATGGTATCGAATAACGATATATTTTATGGTATCGTAAGAGTATTATCAGGTATCGAAGTTAGCAATACCAGTATTGTGACAACACTAATATTCACTGCATGATCCACAACTATAATGTGTGCGTAAGTAAATAAAAATAGTGTATTACATAAAGTTACATTAACACATTCTATCAATTACAAACACTTAATCATAACGATTGTTTTAATAATAGTTTGTGACATTTATGCAAACAAATTGCACCACTTATTCGACAATTCAATTAAAGTATAATCTGCATTCTAACAACAAGTGTACTGCTGCATGTTAATGAGAGACACATAAATGTTGTTGTTAAGTTCTGCTTATGCCTCCTGTTGACTTATGGGTCAAAAATTGATCCAGGCACCATTTTAATGGCAGTAAAAAAACTATACAATGTTTATTTCTTTATTTATCTTTAAGTTTTTTTGAAGGCTTTTTCTATTATGACCTCAACAATAGAATATCTACAATGGTTGTATTTTGGCCCACCAGCTATAAAACACTTGTTACACAAAAAAACTACTGGCACACAGTAGCACACACATGCACACTCTGGGCTCTATTTTAACAATCTGGGCGCAGTCTAAAGCACATGGCGCAAAGGCATTAACGGCGTGTCCAAATCCACTTTTGCTATTTTAAGGACAGAAAAATATGCTGTGCGCCACAACGCATGGTTTAAAAGGGTTGTCCTTATTCGCTTAATGAGTTATGGGTGTGTTTTGAGCATAAGCACATTAAACCAATCAGAGTACCATCTCCCATTCCCATTAAGAGTCAGTTGTGTCATGCCATGCTACATTTGCTTTTTACATGGCAAACTTTGTAAGTACAAAAACTGAACACTTCACTTGCGAGAAAACTGTTAAACATACCATCTGCAGCACGAGGATAAAGAACAAGCCGCCTACATTCAGCCTCTTTACTTTTACTCTTTAATTTACTCATTTACTTTCGCGGATAAGGAAACAGTGTTGTACTCATTTCACTGAACCATTTCTAAATTCAGTTCTAATGTAAAAGGATAAATAAACAATAATAACGAAGTGTGGTCAACTGAGTTCTATCCAAACACTTGTCCTATTCTTATGCCCCATATGGTGATGCACATGTATCCAAAATGTCTATTTATTAAAATAAATATAAATATGCATATAATAAATACTACTACTACTACTAATAATAATAATAATAATAATAACAACAACAACAACAACAACAACAACATTACACAAAAGCAAATTGATCAAATTGTCATGACTAAAGTGAAAAAAGCCCCCCGAGATGAAGGAAGCATGGATGTAATGGTATTTATATATAAAATATTTTTTGTAATATTTTAATCCTTTAATTATTTTTTATTTGTAAAGGTACTTGCGTATTTCTGTACATCCTGTGTGTATTAAGCAATGTGTAAGTGTTTAAGGCGCATAACTAACACGCTCTGCGCTGGACTTTAGACCAGATTTAGCTGGTCAATTGTGAGGTCTATTTTAGTCCCTCAAAATAGCAATGTGCCAACAATGTGCCTTAACACACCTCCTTTCTAGACCGGAACGCCCATGAGTCCAAAAAGCAGCGCGATTGGATTTGCTATTTACACAACGTGGCACAAAGCGGGAAAATTAGAGTTGCACTGGTCTGAAAATAGCAACAAATCGCGTCAAACACGTCTTGCGCCTTATTACACCGGGTTTATGGTAGAGCCCTCCAACAAACACACACAAATACAAAAACACAATAAGAATCAGCTACTTTAACTTTTCTGAATACTGTATTATTTTTTAGATTAATACAATAATTTTTAACAATAGAAAAATCAACCCTTTTCTTCAGTCAAAAACAAGTGTTGCCCTCTGATTAAACGTTGACGAAATTCTGCACACTGATGAGGAAAAACCTAGACATTCACAGAGTTTGTGAAGAAGACGAGGTTGTTTCTTCACGAAAAACAGATATGAGGATTGAAATTAAGTTTAGCTCCTGTATTTTTTTGTTTGGTTTAGTGAAGGCAGGTCAATTTGACCCAAAGGGCAAACAGTGTATACAGAATTCTAAGACAGGAGGGTTAAAAAAAACTTACTTACTTAAAGGCCTACAGGCAGTAAGTTTCCACAAATATTTTGAGTATTCTGAACTCATTGAGTTTTACAGTACAACAAACACACAGAGAGACAGCTCACAGTTGAAAAAAACAAAACAAAAAAAAGGTTCACAGACTCTGCCATAAATCTTTGTTGTGCGTGTGTTATAGCACACTAAATGCGTGTCATTTAGTGTGTGTGTGTGTTGTTGACTCACCAGCCGCCACCGCCGAGCACATGACAAAGAACATGCCCACAGCGATTCTCTTCAGAGACGAGGGCAGCAGGCCTTTGCGTTTGAGGATGGGGTCTACCACTTTATCCTTGAGGGGGATCAACATGAGGATCAGCACGGCGTCAAACATGGTCAGCCAGGCCGCAGGGAAGCGGAAGGTATTCTGGGAGAAACAGGGGCAAAATTACGAGTCATGTTTACAGAACACAGGCACGAACAAAGAGAGAGCAGTGTGTAGGTCATTCGTAATGCTCAGGTGCTTTGTTCTTCTCCATTTGTCCTCCGTCTAGAAAGTAAGTACAAGCTCAAATGTGAATTCTAGGAGAGGGTTTGAGAAAGAGAGTGAGAAGCAGGAACATTCCAGCAACAGTAGCGCCCTCATGTGTCCAGTGCTGGTGTTTGGATGTAAAGCTCCACATTCAGAGTGAGGTGGAAGGACAGATCTCTTAATAGCCCATAAAATCATTAATCACTTGTTAAGTACTTTAATATCACATGGGGATTGGATATCATGCGTCAGAGCACCTGTTTCCTAATGAATGGCTGATTGCTCCGTTCACGTGCCACAGACGAGTGATGAAAAACAGCAGAGAGGATAAAAAAAGTAAAAAGTAAATCACACACAGCAGGACTTTTTGGGAATTGTGACAGATTTGGAAGGACAGTTTTATTAAGGAAGTTTATTTCTTAAAACAAGCAGTGTTTGTTAATCTGTTAACCAAAAAATCTTAGGAATTTTTTGACAAACATAAAAATAACTTGCTTGATAAGCATTTAATGAGGAACTGTATTTGTATCTCATTCATTCATTCATTTTCTTTTCGGCTTAGTCCCTTTATTAATCCGGGGTCGCCACAGTGGAATGAACCACCAACTTATCCAGCACATGTTTTACACAGCGGATGCCCTTCCAGCTGCAACCCATCTCAGGGAAATGCATTTGTATGTTTCTTATAAAATAAAGTAGGTTCTTATACAATAAAAGTAGGCAGTGTTTGTATTCAAAATTAGTACCATTTGGAAATACTGACAGATTCAGGATTTCAGAACAGTTTTGACACACACACACACGCACACGCACACGCACACGCACACAAACACAAAAATTAAATTAACAAGAATTTGGGCTCCTTCATTTCAGAAGAAATATGAAACGAGCAGGGTTTGCCAATGAAAAACACTCTGGTCATTACCTTGAGGTTGCACACACTGTAAAAATGCTGGGTTCCATACAATTCTTTCATGTCGTTCCAACACATAAGCTAAATTAATCATTTTTACAAATTTAAGTGGATTGAACAAAAAAACTATTTTAAAAAAGAAATATTTTGTTTCAACTTGTTTTAAATAGATAGTTTGAACAAGCAGCAAAAGTAATTTTAGAAGTGCAGATGTTCTGAGAGGTTTCAAAGTCTAAATGGATTCTATATTATTTACTTTGTCAACACGAATTGCAAGTTTTATGGTGAACAATCAAACTCTGCAAGTTAACTCACAAAAGTAGTAAAAACGTTTTGGTAATCTTAATAAAAAATCTGAAAACCTATTTAGTCTCTGGAAAGGCATTCCTTAGTTTGACAGAATATCCTTAACTACTTTGCTCTAATCTTTGTTTTGCTGCAAGTGAAAGATGGCAAGGAGGTGTGCTGACATAAAACGGCTTCATTTGGAAATAATTTATTTAACAGTTTGAAGTGTATTTCTTGGCAATTAAAACATACTGTTTGGAAACTGACGAATCTGAAACTTTAGAAAGATTTGAACAAACAATAGAATAAATAAATAAATAAATAAATAAATAAAATTTGATTAAGAAACTATTATTTTCACACAATTTGGGAATTTGATTAGAATATAGTTGCATGGCAATATATATCGAGAACTCCCCTGCTGTTGTAGCTAATGAACAGATAGTGATTGCTCTTAAGACTACTCACTAGGAGCATGTCTAGGTTCCCGATTTGGAATAGTCAATTAACTTAAGTTGCATGTTTTTGGACGGTGGGAGGAAACCGGTGAACCCAGGGGAAACCCACGTGAGCACAGGGAGAACATGTAAACTCAGCACAGAAATGTTGGCTGGCTTGGTAAGGACTAGAACCAGTGACGTTCTTGCTGTGAGACAAGAGTGCTAACCACTGGGCCACCATGCCACCCATCTAAGAAAGGGGGAGGACATGTCCTCCGTTCTTGCGATCTTGAGTTTTGGAACTGAATTTTGGCAGTTGATGATGACGTTACACGAGAACACGAGGATGCAAGATCGCTGAAGAACGCATATTGAGAAACAGCTCGTTTTCTTAACCAAACACACCTGATTCAGATCATTAGCTCATTAGCAGAGACTGAAAGACCTGTAGTGTGACAGACAAAGGAGACATCCAATACATGCACTGTTGGTGGTCCTCAAGGAACATGGTTGAGAACATGGTTGTGATTTAACCATCTATTTACTTTTGCCCTGGAGGGCCAATGAGCTGTAGAGTATATCTCCACCCTGATCAAACTGATTAGCAGGCTCATGTGTTTGATCAAAGTTAGAGCTAAACTCTGCAGCTCACTGGCCCTCCAGTGCAGCATTTGAGGAACACTGTTCTATTACTGTAGTTAAATAACTCTTTTGGGCCAGATTTAAGGATCTTTTCACAGAAAACAGTACATGATTAGTGGAGCGTAACTGATTAGATAAAAGTCAAAAGGTTGACTACTCTTGTAACTATTTATCTGCAGCTGAATATCTCATCCACGGGGTCACACTGAAGGAGAACAAGCTTTTAGGGCTGTTGAGAAATTATTAGCTAAGAAATTGGACCTTTAGCTTCAGCGTGAGCTTCTTTTTGTCTGAAGGTGGCAAATAATTAAGAAAGAAATGATCAAATAAATGTATTATTACTTGATCTATTCCACAACCACCACCTCAGGTACAATTAAATACTCAATTGTGCTGTAGACACTAAAGTAGTCCAGTTCTGCTTTTCTGTCACAGATTCAGTGTACAATCATGAATTGTGACCTAAAGTGTTCAAAACACAAAATGTAGAGCTTGACTATTTCTTGAGTTCTCCAATTGTCTTGTTTAACCTGATGAAGACCTGATGTAGGTCGAAACGTTACATAAAAAAAAAATTATGACCTAAAAATGTTCTTTTGACCTAATCTAAAGTGGTACCACAATACATTTTGTATATACTTTTTAAACAGTATAAATAAGGTCAGAATAAGTATGTCATTTGATTTTTACACCTAAATATCAGTTTTAGGGGATGAGAAAGCAGTTTTTTTCAGCCAGATATCAGTTCTTTGAAACATTAGACAGGGGCTGTCCAATTCTGCACCTGGAGGGCCCTTGTCCTAATTAAATGCACCTGAACCAGATAATCAAGCTCTCTAAAGGCTTACTAGAAACTTTCAGTGAGGTGTGCTGAGACAAGCTGAACTCTGTAGAACTCTCTGTACTGAGTTGGAACACCACTGCATTAGACATTTTAATGTACTGTATGCCAAGTCTAGTATATAAGTATCTGTGTTTTTTCTGTTTAATATGTACAGTGGGGAAAAGAAGTATTGAACACGTCATGTTCCCATGTTTTTCCTGGGAATAATATTTCTAAAGGAGCTGTTGACACAAAATTGAGCTAGATTTTGGCAAAAACCCAAACAATACACACATAAAAAATAAATAAATAAAAAATCTGAAAAATGTTAAGTGAAATGAAATAACAAGGAAAAAGTATTGAACTACTGAAACATATTTAATACTTGATATAAAAGGCTTTTTTAAAGATGAATCTCATATTGAGAATGAAGTCACTTGCATTGCTCAGCAGACTTCAAAAGAGTGTAAAAAATCTTGATGGTTCTGTAGGTTTTGTCTATCCAAACTGACCTGTACTTTGTATTTTATATTGGATTCAAGTCAGGTGATTGGCTAAACCATTCTACAGTTTGATTTTCTACCTCTGGAAGCATTTGAGAGTTTCCTTGGCTGTGTTTTGGATCATTGTCTTGCTGAAATGTCCACCCTGGTTTCATCTTCATCATCCTGATAATGTAGATGTTGTACTGAAGCAGCAAATACTAATTTGCAATGATGAAGGGCAGAGGGTTGCTGTAGAACTACAGAGAGATTTCAGCTGCTGGCTGGGCTTTCACTGCCTTTCTACACCTCCCTTTCTTCATGTGTTCAATACTTTCTCCATGCGTCATTTCATTTTATTACACATAACTTAATTCGTAAACTAATTAGTATAGTCTTTGCATATATGAATTTCTTCGGCTGTTGCCAACATCCGGGGAAAAATTCATGAAAACAGCACCTTTAGAAATTCGTAAAAATGGTGACGTGTTCAATACGTATTTTCCTTGCTGTATGTAGACCAATAGGTTGATTACACCTAGTCACTTAATGTGTTTTTTTATGATTAGAGAGCTATCTGATCATTAAAAGAACAGGTGTAAATGCCCTCGAAGAACCATTTGAGATGGATATAAATCTGATCCTTTTGGAATGCATTCCAGACAAAACTGGGCAGGTTGTTGAAACCACATATGCAATGTGAGAGCATGTTATAGGCTATGTGGTGTTGTCAGATATAACTGTGCTAATCCAACACGCAACACCACAGATGGCAGTTTAAGATGTTTTGTCTTTTTCGTTTTCATTTTATTTTTTACTGGTCATCAACTGATAGATGACCAAAGTATTATAAAATAGTATTAACAACAGAGATGCATCACACACGTATAGTAGCAGGTTTTTCTAATAATAGAAAAAAACATAGTGTTTTGTTTGTTTACAAAGGAACATTGTTTTTTTGGAAGTAGGTTACACACAAATGAATGTAAATCCTTTACAGATTTGAAAGATGTCTTGCACGTATCTGTACGACAAAAATAGACGCTTCATTTAGCCTATAATGAATGTAATCATGGAGGCCGCCTTGCGCACTTATAATGATGTTTTACTAGAACATGAGCGAAGTACAAAGCCTCCTGCAGCCTACATATCAAACCATTTATATGTCAAATACCATATATAGCTTATGTTTCTGTAAACAAAATGTAACAAAATAAAATGCAGTTTTTCTGATGCTTTAGTCTACATAACCTAGTCGAAACCCACCTGCATATATACAGTAGTAGCAGAGGATTTGAAGATCAGGGGGTTGCACCAGCTGTTCGTAAGTTCTTTCTTAAACTGTATCGATATTTATTGACCGAACATCATTGTTAATATCGATTAAAAAAAAGATTAGATATGAAGTTTCGATTTGAAGCGAATGAAATCT